>NC_079893.1:17597050-17614675 GCF_024868665.1 Triplophysa rosa | reverse complement strand
AAGTTTTACTTAATTAATATTGCATATAGGAATTTATTATCTGTTATATTTGACCTGTGCTTCTCTCTCCTTTATCCTAAATGTGTGCTCTCACTGAGCGTGTGTGTGTGTGCGTACTTGTCTGTGTACGTACGTGTGTGTGTGTTGTGTGTGTGTGCGTGCGCATCTGTGTGTGTGTGTGTCTCTGTGTGTGTTGGTGGGTGTGCGTGTTGTGTGTGTGGAGTGTTTTGTGTGTGGGTGTGTCTGTCTTCTGTATTTCAACCTTTTCTTGTTTTTGCAGGTACAACTTTGATTGTTTTGCTTGTAGTCAATGTGTCTCATGTGCAGCTGCTTTGTAACAATGAAAATTGTAAAAGCGCTATATAAATAAAGTTGAGTTGAGTTGAGTAGAAGACACTGTGGCGTGGCAATAAAATGAAGGGGGCCCATGAGTTTGCCATAGCCAAACCCAAGGGCCTTAATCCGTGTTCTTAATCCGGCCCTGCCTACGAAAGGCGACCAACATAGGTAAAACTGAGGTTTAATGAGGTTTCCACTACATACATGGACATGCCCGCTGCTCCCTTAATTATTTTGCCGTCACTGCTTCAGAATCGGGTTGGGGCAGACACAGGCTGATGCACAATAATTATCTACCGGTCACCATTACTTTGTACCCACGTTCTCACTACACGCTGTTTTGTTGTCAATAAACATACACGATGGTGCTGCCACCGACATTTACGTTTTCTGTGCTCTCTGTGTGCTGCTGCTAGCTACATGTTCCTATGAGGAGCTGTTAGCTGCCTCAATTGTGCCTGTAGTAGCGGTAACCTTAGTGATCAATTCCCAAATTATCTATGACTGAGCTGGTGATTTTTCTGGACTGAAAAAAATGGACTGCAAAACTGCCACATAAAGGCAATGAAGAGACAAAAAACAATCCCCTGGTTTTTTTCAAAAACCAAACAACGTTAGTATCCTATGCCTGTTGACTTTTCCCAGATGTGGCAGATTAGTTTTGTTATTTATTTGTATATCTAGTCTTTTGCACTTAGCAAACACAGCAAAAAAAAGAACGCTTGGATAAATCAAATAATTTATCGTTAGGAAATAATGTTTTATCTGGACTTGCAAGACTAAATTATAGGGTCCTGGCATAACATTATCATCTAACCCAATGTGCTGTATAATTTGACTGAGGTAAATCTACTGACTTATGTTTAAATGTTTAAATAAAACATAATTTTGCTGAAGGCATGAAGTTTTGGTGGGTGATTGGCGTACTAGACAAATAACAGTTTGATCATGCATTGCTAGTGTTGATCAGGAAGGCCATGATTTCAAATAAGAATCCTCCAATGGCTTTAGGTGCAAACCATTAGCCCAAATAATGCAAAGTAATTACTTGAGCACTAGTTAAAGCCCAAATTACACACAATAACTAACTGAGTTGAAATCATTTGCTGACAGCTTGGTCCCCCCAGTTAAAAAATCCCATCTGCGCCCCTGGTTGTAATTCATTTTTTAGGTCCGTTCTTCTGTCACGTCTGCCACAGACTCGAGAGACGCAGAGAGTGCAAAACGATACTTTTAATAAACATAAACAAGATACACAGAATGAGATACACATGGATGCGGGAGCCTGGGAAATTTAGTCCAAGTCGGAAACACGGGAAGAGAGAGGGGAACGTGACAAAAGTTTAGTATCACTTTCTCGGTCTTTATATATATTTTTTTCCACATTTGAGAATAATAGTAAACCAATCAAAACAATGGAATAACATATTTACTGTGGGAATTATTTTGTGACTAAATAAATAAACTCTAAGTTTTATTTTAGCATTTTCAAAATTGTCACTCTTTGCCTAGATTTTGAAAAATTGCATTTTATCATGCAGCTTCTGAGGTGCTCAAACTGTGAAGCTTTTAAAACAGTATTTATGGAATTTCCATCAATGTTTGGACTCTTATAGGCTGCTTTTATTCATTATTTGGTCAAAGTAATCAATTAAAAAAAACTGTTGGCAAGATTTGTTTGTTTACTAAAGTAATTTCAAACATTAAAACATACACACATAAACACACACTAAAAAATTTTGAGATCATGAGAAACGATTTTTGCAAGTGATTCCATACTTTTGACCAGTAGTGTACATCATACAGTATAATTAAATTAAAAAATTGTACAGTACATGTATTAAGTATTTATGAATCATTACATTAATATAGGCATTTAGCAAATGTTATTTTTACATGAATTTAGCTAATGTTTAGATGCAGAGCTAATTACAACAGTGAGAAAAACAATAACATTCATAATATTTTTTTAAAATAAATTCAGCTTCAGAACCGAATAATGACCATCTTTGCGGGTGTACTATCTCTCTTTAAAGTTAAGCAACAGGCTATGGCTTTCTTGAAAGATGGTAAACTGAAGGTTTCTGATCTGAGACCCCTTTTCACTCAAGAATGTTATCAGTCATGGCACATGAACTAGGACATTTTGGGTGGCTGAGTCATTATGGTCCTCGTATGGTTCATTTACAGGGGATAACAGAGAAAGTAGCAGCTATGTAAGTGAGAGCTTTCATGGAAAAATTATTTTGTTTGTTATTCTTCACACTCGCTTTGTAAATACGAACACTTGAAAGGATCCCCCTGTCTTTGGCACATAGGGGAAGCCCCATCTTTCACAGGGGGGTTGTAGGTGTTGGGAACCAGTTTGTTTTTCCAAAAACGAGTGGGAGGTTTTTTTTAGCTCAGTGATAACTTACTGATGGTGCAGATGGCGGTGGAGGGGGCTATCTCTGTAGCACTAGGGCCGTGCAGCGTCCGGGACTGCCCCATCTGAGTCAGTTAAGGCCTGTGGTCCATTTATGTACCTGCACCTGAAACCTGAAGAAGCCGAGACCTTCTCTGTTAGCCTTATGCGCTTGCAAATGCTTGCACACGAAGGGGGAGGTTTCTGTATATGCATTGTTTTACAGTATGTTACAGAGGCTAACCGTGGTTTATGGCAGTGTGTGGGTTTGCTCATCATACTTTAAGTCAAGTTGTTCAGTGTATATACTGTATGTGCAGAGCCGCCCCATAAGAACAGAAAGTCAGACACCTGATTGACCAATCAGGGCTGAGTATTTCAAAGTGCCATGTTTTAAATAGCATTATTAACCAACATCAATTAAAAGTTTTTAAAAGTTAGTAACAAATGAGATGAATGTGGTTTAAGATAAGGAAAGTATATCAATCATTTTTAACTGGTGGGAAAGCTATATAAACGTGTAAATAATAAAATAGTTTGAAAATATATTTTTGAAAAAAAAGCATTTTCAGATGTCAAAGTAAATATTAACAGGAAATAAGGATGTGCGTCCATTAAAAAAACTATCATCACTTGGTAGACAAATTGTGCAGACTCAAATAACGGGTCGTCATGCCCTTATAGTTAAAAACCATTAACAAAACAATGCAAGATAAAAGTAAATAGAAACTATGACCTGAACTTCATTCAAATATTCAGATTCTCTTAATAGGACTAGTTGTTATAATCCCATAATATAAATGCGGTAAATAAATTTGTGATAAGAAATTCAAGAGAGATTTTCAAATAAAATACTCAAAGTATACATACAATTCTGTGGTGTATACAAAAAATGTAATATTAAACAAATATAATAAATAAATGGTTTTGACACTGTGTTGGGTTGAGTCAAATATCAAAAAAGCCATAGAGCCTAAAAAATAAAAGGTATTTTGTTTCATAAGTAAATGTATCTGGTTTTAAGTAGGTTTAGATATTTTTACTGGAAACAAGACAAAAAAGCTGAGTAAGAAAATGCAGCGTGTTGTTCAATATGACTAATAATAATATTTAAGCACAAGAAAACATAACTATTGTTGAGAAAATGTTTGAATTCCAGTCTGACTAAAAAGGTTGTGCAACATAGCCTACAATGTTTCTCCCAGTTTTCATCTGTCTGTTTATGATTGTACCTGGAATACATGAACCTCCGGTTTGTGCTATATAGACAGTTTCCTGTAATCTTTCTAATGGTGTTGAAGTCTGGTAAATGTTTGTGTTTGGTAAATAACAGTTCTCCCCCTGTTTCCCTGCACATGTATGCATGATGTATAACATGCTGGTGTTGTGGCATCTCCCTGCGGCGAAACAGTCATTTGAGGAACTCGAAAATATCAGAGCCCATCGCAGATGACATCATAGATAACCTTCAGGGGACTTCACTGACATTCGCGACTGGGCAGGGTGAACATTAACGAAGAAAACGGGAAGGAAATGTGTATATGCACAGGGCTGAAAAGTCATGTCTGTTCAAGTATTCAATGACTGGTGACTTTCACTTACATCGGAAAGAAAAATACTGCCCTAATGTATTCTGTTTTAGTTCAAAGGTTTGTTTGTTTCTAATAATATAAGAAATTACTGAGTATAACTGAAACTTACATGTGTAGAAGCACCTAGTTCAGAACATAAAATCCTTGTATTGCTGTATCCTGTTTGGGTGAACAAAAGAGAAGGCCCTTTGGCAAGAACGGAGAAAGAACTTGTTTCCTGACAGGTGGGATGGTTTAACTATTGTTTTATCAATGTTTTTCGTACTTGTTTTGATTGGAAAATGTAGTCACATAACTTTTCCATAACTTAATTAATTTGTTGTTTATCAATCTGAAATTGTGACTCGTCTTCAATATGTTAATATCACTGCCTGTACATAAAGAAATTCATGTTATGTAATCTACTAAATAACTTTTCAATATACAAGACAGGAAAAGTTCATTGCTCTGTTTAAAGAACTGTACGTTTAAATGCATACACTCAAAAAAAGATTCCGGGTTGTTTCAACCCACGGTTGGGTAACGACAACAGCATTTGGGTTGATATAACACAACCATGTGTTCTGTCCAATACTGACCCACACTATCCCTGAAGTTGTTTCAACCCAAAATGATTTAGTACAATAAACATAAATCCTAACACTTTTGCTGTATTATTCACTTTTTTGAGTTAAGTGCACGATTTGCCTATGTTTTGTAAGTCTACCGATTGTTCATTTAATGTAAGAAAGTGTATTTTAGACAGTTGTCATAGTAACGGGCTGAACACGAGGCAGAACTGGTCCAGGAGGACATCAGTCAGAACACTGGATCACAACACGGTTGACTTAGGCGCGTTTCCATCAACGTTTGCCGCATGGTGAGTTTAATTACTTTACGTTTTACTCAACGATAAATATCTGTTGATGAGAACCAACAGACTTTTAGAATTCAGCGGTAATGTTACCAACTTGAATTTTTTAGTAACGCGTGGGTGAATTTGTTTTTAACAAATACGTTTTTTCCGCATTTTTTGCGTCAAAAAGCACTCGGACATAAAAAATAAAAAGTTTGATGGTGTTCGTGCTAAACATTTGTGAGTGACCACAGAGACAACATTTAACCAGTTCGGTTTTGTTCATATTATAAATTCAGCGCAGTTTCATCAAGTTTCACATTACTTTTGTATGTAAGTTAACGTATTTCACAAACTAGCTCACGTTTACAAATCGATCTTTTTTCATGCACATGATGGATAATATTCCAAGTTAGATATAAGAAAAAGTGCAACCTCGTGGTCATCAACGTGGTGTTAGCCAAGCTAGTTAACGTTACTTCATATTTTAACACTAAGTCTGTTCTGCCATGTCATGCTTGATAACTTTACAAGATGTTATTTTTGACCACACCAGATCGGTGTCGTTCATTAAGGCTTTTTGTACAACCTTTCACATTACTTTTGTATGTTAAGTATTAACTAGTGTATGTTTACAAATCGATATTTTTCATGCACGTGATGGATAATATTTCAAGTTAGATATTGACAAAATGCAACCTCATGCTCATCAACTTGGTGTTAGCCAAGCTAGTTAGTTACTTAATTTATTTTAACACTAAGTCTGCTCTGCCATGTCATGCTTGATAACATTACGAGATGTTTATAAAAAACAACAGATCATACGGTTTCAATATAGTTTGCCTTGTGTTTAACCTGGTGTAATCAATCTAATGTGTTTTTTTATATATTTTGCAGGTTCCAAGAAAATCCAATCAAAATTAAGCAAAATGTGGAAATGTAAGTACTGTGTGTTTGCTTGTGACAAAAGGGGACACTTGTTAAAACATTACAGACTTAAACATGGGAGCTATGCAAGAAGCCAACCTTTTCCATGCCTGTACCAGGAATGTTTATGTACTTTTAAGTCTTTTAACAGCCTTAAAATACACGTATCTCGTTTTCATACAGTAAGACAGCAACAACAATCTGTAAGACAGTTTCAAGTTAAGCTTCGCTGCCAGCTTTGTGATTTTCTTGAACCATGTCAGGATACTGAATAGGAAACGTCTCGGTTACGGATGTAACCTCGGTTCCCTGATGGAGGGAACGAGACGTTGTGTCGAACCGACAGATGGGGTTCGTCCCTGAGAACCAATCGTTTTCGACTTCTTAGAAAAGGCCAATGAAAATTGGCGAATGAAATTTGCATGCCGGACTCCTCCCCCGGATATACGGGTATAAAAGGGAGAGGGCGTGCCTCATTCATTCACCTTAGTTCTGAGGAGCCTGAGACCTCTCACGACTGCTGCAGTGGACAGCACGTGTTGTGGCAAGGAGGACACAACGTCTCGTTCCCTCCATCAGGGAACCGAGGTTACATCCGTAACCGAGACGTTCCCTTTCTGTCGGTCTCTCGACGTTGTGTCGAACCGACAGATGGGGTTCCTATGGAAAACGCCATAACACTGTGCCCTGTCACAATCTCTAGCGAAGCGACGGTGACTGGCCTGGGCGTGTCAGCCGTGAGCGCTACCGCGAAATTGTAACCTACCAGTGGGCAGGTAGGGGGTCCCAGAGCTTTCTTGAAAGGTGGGAAGGCCCCCACCTTCGGCCTCTCAGGCGGCGGCCTTGTTTCTCTAACAGCGAGAAGCCGCCCGGAACCATAAGCCACTGGGTAAGCACTACTTCCTCAAGTGGGGGATGCGCTACAGAGACCACTTCCTACCGCAGGGAGGAGTCTAGTGGAGATACCAACATGGTCTCACCGATAGGGGAGAGCTCATGGGAAGAAAGTGCGGATTGAAGGAGTTAACCGCGAGGTGGAGGTCCACCTAAGGAGGTCATGGGTTACCAAGGTGGGAACCAGCATGAGGATACATCAGATGGAACCGCCCTACTGGGGGGTTGCAACGTCTGGTAGCACTAGGTCTGTTTAGAGCTATGTTGCGAATAACTTAGGAGATACCCGGCCTAAGGGGCAGGGCTGCTCTGCCCAGCCCGCCCGCAGGAGGTGCTTGCTAGTGATGGATGGAGTGCCTGTTCTTCACCCAGTGGGGGAAGAAGGGAGGCTAGTTAGTACGCTGACCCCCTTAGGAAAAAGGGGGGGGGGGTACTGTCATAGGCGTACACCCTACCGGCCGCCAGTCTTGCCTGATGCCTGCAAGACTCGAGCCGATACCGGTTTTACGTGGAGACTGTAGGACCTCGCGAAGGTGATGGGTGTAGCCCAACCCGCAGCTCTGCAGATGTCTGCCAGAGAGGTGCCTCGAGCCAGTGCCCACGAGGAGGCTGTACTCCGTGTGGAGAGAGCTCTCACCCAGTGGGCGTAGGCGATCTTAGGACAGGTACGCCAAAGTGACGGCGTCCACGATCCAGTGCACCAATCTCTGTTTGAGACAGCCCTCCCTGCTGATCTCCAAAACAGACAAAGAGCTGCTCAGAGCTTCTGCGGCTCTGCGTGCGGTCCAAGCAGAGGCGCAATGCGCGTACTGGACACAACATGGGGGTTGGGTCTTCCTCCCCGGTGGGGAGCGCCTGTAAGTTCACCATCTGGTGTCTCGGGGGAGTGGTGGGAACTTTGGGCACGTAGCCGGGCCGGGGTCTCAAGATAGCGTGAGAATGACCGGGCCCGAGTTCTAGGCAATCTGTGGACACGGAGAATGCTTGTAGGTCCGCTACCCTCTTGAGCGTCCTCCCGAGAGGATAATTCATCGAAAGTGAGAAAGAGCGGCATCTCCGAGGGGGCTCCAGGACCGCATCAAGGTCGTAAGAGGGTATGGAGCGTGGGTGAGGTGGTAGCCTTCCCCTTAGGAACCAAATGATCAGGTTGTGCTGTCCTAGAGACTACCAGCAACTGGGTCGTGATGAGCGGCAACAGCGGCTACATACACGTTCAGTGTGGAAGGGGAGAGATTATTCTCGAGTCTCTGTGAGGACCGCACCCACTTGATCAAGCAACTCCGCGGGTCTTCTCTTCGAGAAGAGCATCAGGATGAGAAGAGGCACCACTATAGGCGTATAGTCGCCTAGTGGCCAGGGCCCTAGCCTGAGTAGTGGTCTTAACTGCCGCAGGGGTTAGGCCACTCAGGATCTCCCTCGTTCCGTCCAGGGGCCAGACATGGAGGTTCCAGAGGTCTAGCCCGTGATGCCATAACGTGCCCTTCCCCTGGGAAAGCAGGTTCTTCGTCAGGGGAATCGGCCATTAGGGAGCTGTCCTCAAGAGCGCTAGCTCCGAGAACCAAGTCCGGTTGGGCCAGTATGGCGCAACTAGTACACTTGATGCTCCTCTCCCTGACCTTGCACAGGGTCTGTGCAATGAGGCTCACTGGGGGAAAGACGTACTTCCGCTTGTCCCACAGCCAGCTGTGCGCTAGAGCATCAGTGCCGAGGCAGGGAGTACCTTAGCGGGAAATGGGTGGTGTCCAGGGAGGCGAAGGGGTCTACCTGAGCCCGCCCGGACTGTACCCAATGAGCTGGCTGCGCGGGGGTGGAGTCGCCACTCTCCGCGAGGCGTCAACTGACGAGAGAGAACATCGGCTGTCTGGTTCAGGTCGCCTGGGATATGTGTGGCTCGCAGGGATCTGCTCACCTGCGGACTCCACAGGAGGAGGCGTCGGGCGAGTCGTGTTAGCTGCCGTAAGCGAACGCCACCCTGGCGGTTAAAAATGCTACGGCAGTTGTGCTGTCCGACTGGACCAGCACGTGCTTGTTCTGCACGAGAGGTTGTAACCCCTTCAGTGCGGGTAGCACATCCCACAACTCTAGGCAATTTGATATGCCTGTGCAGGCAGGGGCCCGTCCATCGCCCCGACACTGCGTGCCCGTTGCACATGGCACCCCAACCCTGCAGGGAGGCGTCTGCGACACTGATGCGTCTCGACCTGCCCGAAAGGGACCCCCGTCCGTAGAAAGGTCATTGAAGACTAAGGGGTTAGGGTGCGTCGGCAGAAAAGCGTAATCACCATCCGCCTACTGCCGGTGTGCCACGCTCTCCAGGGAACTTGACTCTGTAGCCAGTGTTGGAGTGGTCTCATGTGCATCAACCCGAGGGGTATCACCACCGTCGAGGATGCCATGTGCCCAGGAGCCTCTTCCCGCTGACTGCTTGAACCCAAGCAGTTCAACACTGACTGAGCGCAGTCGCGCTGTAAAGGAGACAGAGTTGAGTTCCATACCAAAAAAGAGGATGCTCCGCACAGAGGAGAGCTTGCTCTTTTTCGGTTGACCTGTGGTCCCAATCGATATAGGTGCCGAAGCACTAGGTCCCTGTGTGTACATAACAGATCTCACGAGTGTGTCAAAAGAGCCAGTCATCGTAATAGTTTAGTACCCGCACACCTCTCTCCCTGATGGGAGTGAGGGCGGCTTCCACGATCTTCGTGAAGACTCGTGGTGACAGGGACAGACCGAAGGGGAGGACTCTGTACTAATATGCCTGACCCTCGAAAGCGAACCGTAGGAACGGGCAATGACGAGGGAGAATTGAGACATGAGAGTAAGCGTCCTTCAGGTCGATTGCCATGAATCCATCTTGACATCTGATAGATGCCAGGATGCGCTTCTGCTTGAGCATCCTGAACGGCAGCTTGAGTAGGCGCCTGTTCAGGGTACGCAGATCTAGCGACCCCCGCTCTTTTGGGGACGATGAAGTACGGGCTGTAAAACCCGTTGAACATCTCGGCTAGAGGGACGAGCACGATCGCTTCCTCACCAGAGGGGTGGCGACTTCGGCCCGAAGCACGGGGCATCCCTGCCTCTGCTGAGGTTAAGAGGATGCCCCGAAACTTGGGCGGGCGTCCGGGGAGTTGGATCGCGTAGCCGAGACGGACTGTATCCCGTAGTCACCGTGACGGTTTGGGAAGCTCTTGTCAGGCTCCCAGGGACCGACTGGGAGGCTAGGGGTACGTTCTGCTTCATCAACCTCCCGGGGGTGGTTCGATGGCTGGCAGTGCGGATCCCAAGTGCGGAAATTTTGTGGTGAAGACATGTCAAGAGACCGCGTCCTTCTTTATCCAGCTCTATCATCTCAGCTCTTGTCAGGTCAAGAGCTGTGTGTAACAACACTTTGAACAACACATTGAATCGCATGCTGTTGCTATCACCCACTCCATTAAAATCCACTTTGTTGTAGGGATGCACTGCTAAGGATTTTTGGGCCAATATCGATAACCAAAAATAATTTTAGTTTGGAGGCCAATAACCGAAATATTGGCCGTAAGAGATGCATTTTTTTGAGCCTCAAACAAAAGCAGATAAATGTAGTAATGGCAACTTTTAAATAATTAACAATTTATCGGCTTTAATATATTGGCCTAATTTTCTTATTGGACCGATAACGATAACATGAACAATTAACATGTATCGTCTGATAGCAATGTGTCCAATGATTTATCGTCCATCCCTACTTTGTAGTTTTTGTCCCAAGATCAACTTGAAAATTTCTCTGAGTTGGATGTTATTCTCTCATTCGTCCCTGGGGATGGTAATTGGCGCCTTCGTGGACTGCCCTTAACGTGGAATGCCAAACTTTCGTTTACTCTCTGAACGTACTATACTTTAATACAACTGAATGCCCAATAAAGCCGTTGTTGTTTATATTAATTTATATATTTAATGTTTCTGTTGTCAGACATAAAATAAACCTAGTACGCTTTCCTGTGGCGCAGTGGTTAGAGCATGTTGCTAGCAATGCCAAGGTCATGGGTTTGATCCCAGGGGATTGCACATAGTCAGAAACAAATGTATAGTACAATGCAATGTAAGTCGCTTTGGATAAAAGCGTCTGCCAAATGCATAAATGTAAATGTAGTAACAATGACAGGTGCCTGTAAAAGGTGTTTTGTACTCACTGACAAGCTGCGGTTTGGTCATAAATGTGCTGCTTCTGCTGCTCACTGATCAGAGAGGACACGGAGACATTTTTCCAACCACTGAAAGCTAATGTTTATCCAAAAAGACGCTAGTCGCTTTTCTGCTGGAAAAAAATGTAAAGACAGCACCACTGCGCGCCTGTGTGTGTATGCGTGCACGCCACGCAGGGGCTGAGTGACAGATGCATCCCCCCAGAAGTCCCCGCTGATCGCGCACGCGTTTTACAAAACAGACCAAGCATTTGTAAGTAAGCTAATGAATGGGAAACACGTCCCTTTGCGATCGCGTTCAGGGCAGGGAATGTAGCGTACCTCCTGCTGCTCACAGTTACGTTCAGTCCATTCATGATCACATTCTGATGAAAGGAAATGATAGAACGGGGCATTACACATTTACATTATTGTAATTCTTCAGAATGATGGACGGCCTTCAGATTTTTCCATCACTGGGTAAAAAAATCTGTCAATTACGGATAATTTTCGGTTAACGCTACCTCTGATCTGTTGACATCACCAGCTTTAAAGGGATAGTCCATCTATTCTGTCATGAATTA
This sequence comes from Triplophysa rosa, assembly GCF_024868665.1. NCBI lineage: Eukaryota > Metazoa > Chordata > Actinopteri > Cypriniformes > Nemacheilidae > Triplophysa > Triplophysa rosa. The sequence goes on along the minus strand of NC_079893.1, from coordinate 17,602,940 downwards.
CTTATCCTCAAGTTGTCCCAAACCTGTATACATTTCTTTGTTCTGTTTAACACAAAGATATTTGGATGAATGTTAACAACTGAGATTTCTGGGGCAACATTGACTACCAAAGTACAAGTAGAAAAAAATAATTTTTTTTCTTCTGTTAAAACAAAAGAAGATATTTTAAAGAATTTAGGAAAGCGAACAGTTCTATGACTAACATTTTTTGACAACCCCAGAAATCGACTACCCCAGAAATATTTTGAAGAAAGTTGCTAACATTCAAAATATCTTTCGTTGTGTTCAACAGAACAACAAAATTTATATACTGGTCTGGAACTACTTGAAGGTAATTCATGACAGGATTTTCATTTTTGGGTGGAGTATCCCGTTAATCGCAGTGCCCCAGCACACTAACAGGGCACTCACAACAACAGACTGATAGAGCATGTGAAGCAGTGGCGAATCAGTGTACGAGAAATATGAGTCATTGCCTTTCCTGAACGAGAACAATTCGTTCACTTGAAAGATTCGTTCAAAAAGAACGATTCGTTCACGAACGTAACATCACTATCACGTCTCGCAGAGGGCGGCAAAGCGGTTCCCATCCTGGTCGGGATTTCGAAGACCGGTGGCGGCAGTGGTGGGTAGGTCATCGCTCCGCTCCAGTCCTGGTTTGCGCCTTTCGCCGTGGGTGTGCCGGTGCAGGAGTGAAGTTCATTTGGGCTCGTCGTGTTCTCGAAGCCTGGGCTCTGTGCAGAGAAACACGCGGAGTAGAAGTGGTAGCAGTATTACAATCACGTCGAAAACTTACCGCGGCTTTGCGAGCGTCAGCCCGGGATGTAACGTTATCCAGCGCCGTTTTACGTTCTCGCAACCGTGCCTGCTTCTCTAGTAGATCCTGGATCTGCTGCTCACCAGCCTCCAGTTCCGACTGAAGTGCGAAGAACGTTTCCTCATCTGCACTCAGAGGTACACACACGTCTAAAACATTAGCCATTTAGTGATGTAATAATGAGAACCGTGAGTTAAGCAGTAAGGGAAATATTCAGTAAGTAAAGGCTGGTAATGCTAACAGCCTCAGGGCTAATAGTGAATATGACGATTTTGGTATGGGAAACACTTAAGGATAAGTTTTACCCTCAGTGAAATATAAATTCAAAACATAAATCTTAAGACATAACAAGAATAAACGATATATTAAGAATAAGTTTGAAGGAGCTCCGGCTCAAACCACCTCTCAGCAAACAGCAAGTGACGAAAAAGTGACGTGATCAAACAAAACAGATTCCCCCATTGGAAAATCCAATGACTTTGAGCCACGATTGTGCCAAAGCCATGAAAGAATCCATATTTCACTCACATGTTCAAACCCGCAACTTCGACACATCAATTGTTGGGTTACACAAGCATGGATCTAGGATGCCTGAGTTGCCATCAATTGTTTTGTTGTGAAAGACACATGTAGGGGTCTCATGCACAGTAGGAAAGTAGAAATTCATCATGTTGGATGCAGCTGTCCACTTACACAGTGTAAGCCTTGCCTAGCTTAGATTCTGGCCAGTTGGTTTAGAAAATATAAAAAATAAATAGATCCAGAAAAAAATAGATCTGATCAGAGGGGCAGGTTAAAGCCAACTGGTTTAATAAAATATACACGTGAGAGCCAATCAAAGCCAACTGTTTGTTTTTAACATTTAGATTCAGAACTGTGGGCGGGTCAAAGCCAGTTGGTTTTAGAAAAACATTTAGATCTGGACCAGAGGGCCAATTAAAGGTCCAGTGTATGAAATTTTAGCAGGAATTAGCGGTGAGGTTGCGAATTGCAACCAAGGGCTCCCTCCACCGTTCCCCACGCACTTTCGAATCACTACGGTAGCTGACACAGGATTAAGAGGATTAAGATGTCATTATGTTTTCGCTTCTTTACCCCAAGGAGATAACGTATTTATGAAACACATTCTGTAGAGCTGTTTGTCCCTTTAGGGCTATACTGTAGGAACAACATGGCCAATTCCCGTGGTGTATGTAGCAGGGAGGGTCATGTCCTGGAGAGCCCCCTTTTTACGAGCTCCTTCCTTGTATTAAATTCCCTAATACAGATCTATTTTCTATGGCTCTCCTGTTTTTGCGAAGTGGTTGATGTCCTTAGGGCAACATCATGTTGACCCTGGGACAACATTTAAATCAACCAATCAGATTTCAGAAATAAGTTTACAATTTATTTTAAGTTTAATCTTCCAACCAGGATTAGGTGCTTCTAGACCAATGTTTTTCACTTATCATTTCCCTCTGATTTTAGGGGTAATTTATGGTTGGGGTTTGGTGTGGGTATATAGTTTTTATTTATAAAAATGTTGTCCTTAGGTCAACAAAATATTTTGCACTGAGGACATCAACCACTTGGCAAAATCAGGTGGAGCATTTTCTATACTGAACTATTTATATTTTCTGTCCCTGAGCATCTAAATTTCACAAAAGCCATCTAGTGCTGCCACCATGTGTTGACATTAGTTGTGTTCCTAGCACCTCTCCAGATACAGGTCTTTTCTCATAATGTACTGATGTAAGTATAGTTTTAGGATGATTTTTCTAAAATCTAAAAGTTTGGTTACTATTTTTTTGTTCTAAAATTTAATCTTTAAAGTCCTTAATCTTTAAACTGATTCGAATCTTAATGCCCACCAGTAGATAACTTCCTGACAGACAGGCATCAGTGAGGCTGGACAAGTTTACATCCAGCTGCTGCACAATCATCTTTGGTGCTCCGCAGGGATGTGTTCTTATCCCACTACTCTCCTCTCTTTGTGCAAACAGCTAAACCTCTTCAGACCCCTTTATTCAGCTCTTGAAGTAACTTCATATTTTTTTCTGCTCCGCTCATAGTGAGTTAAGGTCTTTTGCCTTTGTAGGGTTGTATAACTGTCTGGTTTGGAACTTCCAAATCTGACATAAAAATGGAAAAAAGACTACAGTGGACTGTTGGGATTGCTGATGCTTCCTTGCTAAGTACTTGTGCTCTTTCAGATTAAGAACAGGGCACAAATCATTACAGATTCCCGACACCATGGACACATGACTTTCTAAGAGTACTTCAGAAAAAAAGGTAATATTTTGGTAGCTGGGGTGCCCAAAACTTTTTAAATAATACCAATTGTTGTCAAGTAAAATTCCGTGTTTTTCATGCTATGTCTTCCAAGTTTTTTAGTCTATGTAATTTGATATCTTTTACCAAATTTCAAAAATATGTGTACGTATAATAAAACAGTAAAATTCCGTAAAATGTGTTTTTTTACAGTGTAGCTTCCCCCCAGACCATGTCCTTCGTGAATAGAACTCTGTGCAATTTACAACTATTCCCACTGTGTATATTATAATGTCATATCCTGTATTCCTACTTAATCAGATTTCCTGTACATATCAACACATTTCATCACCAATTGTACAAGTGTACATGGCATCTGATGGCAAGCTAATGGTTCATGTAATCCTAATGTGATTCGAGAATGTTCTGAATATATATATTTATTTATTTTTAGGTCGATAAATATTTGGATGGAGTGTATTCAGATCCAAATCAGTTGAAGGGTTTAGGAATTACAGCTCTTTAATATGTAGCTCCCCCCTTTTTCAAGGGACAAAAAGTAATTGGACAGTGGAATAAAGCTGTTTTTATTCACAGGTATGAGCTTTTCGTTACATTTTTTTTTTCATAAATTAAGCATTTTTAAAGGTCTGGAGTTGATTCTACGTGTGGTGTTTGCATTTGGAAGCTGTTGCTGTGAACCCACATCATGCAGTTCAGGGAAATCTCCATGCAAGTGAAACAGTTAGATTTCAAAAACACAACAAATCCATCAGAAAGATCTCAGGAACATTAAGAGTCGCCAAATCATTAATTTTAATATATATATATATATACAGTATATATATTCAATTTTATTTATATAGTGCTTTTCACAATGTGCATTGTTCCAAAGCAGCTTTACAGGAGAAAATAAGAAATACTGAAAAACACAAAAAAGGGCAAACTGTGCTAGTGCATGGTGTTTATAGAACAAGCAAGATTATTCTAGTAAATAATATCTAATAAATGCAGTCCCCCGGTGGTTTATTTAGCATATTTTGCATTAAGTGAAAGCTTGGCTGAAAAGATGCGTCTTTAATATAGATTTAAATTGGGAGAGTGTGTCTGACCCTCGAATAGTAAGGCTATTCCAGAGTTTAGGTGCTAAGTATGAGAAAGCTCTACCCCAGGGGCTCATATTATTCGCATATTAAATTAAATCTTTTTTTATTTATTCCAAACTGAAATGTGATAAATACTGTAGAGTATGTACATGCAATTCCTTCTACCCTGTGTTTTATAAATACTTTTATATTGAAAAAAATGGCAAAGCATTTGCACACTGTCATTTAAGACACATTATTATAATAATTTACAGTATACATAATTTTTTATTCTTGACATTTCAAATATTCCTCTAATTCAGGGGCGTGCAATTAATCCCAAGGGGCCACATGAGAAATGGGACTTAGTGGAGGGCTGAACCAAAAGGGTAAACTTAAAACTCAGTTTTAAAAAAATATTAAAAAATCATGTTTTTTATTATGTTATCATGTTTTTATTGTGTTTTTTAGCTGTATCTTTTGAGTTATTATGGCTTAAATAAAAAACAACTGCACTTTGATTGATATTAATTGGAATGCACAATAAAAATTCATGATTTTTGATTGTTTTTTAAAACGGAGTTATCTCATTTTGGAACCAAACTCTTATGACGGGAACCATTTCACAGTCTGTGTCACTCCGCCATTAAGCTAAATCGGATTTATAAGAATTTAAAGTAAAAGCAGTCTCTCTTAGAGCATTTCTCAGCAATAGTGACCGATTGCAGAACAGCTGAGCAGAGCCCTACGTCACAGCCGTATCTCTTTCTCAGCGCTCAGGGCAAGTGTCTCGAGATGCGCTTTTTATAACAGAAATTCCCGCCTCAGCACTTCAAAAGACACAAGACGCGAACGCAGCGTTTAAACATGTCCGTCTAGCTAGCGCAATAGCGCATGTCTCTCTCTTTTCATTTTTACTATAGTATGCTGCATAGCAGACTCGCGCCATTTATGGATTTTGTCTGTATTACATCAAATTAGCAATTTTCACCAAAATCCTAACTGAATACAATGTTATTGAAAACATTTAAAAACCGCCTGGCGGGCTGGATTAAATTGCTTGGGGGGCCTGATGTGGCCCGCGGGCCGTAGTTTGCCCACCTCTGCGGCTACCCCCTTTGGTGGATTTAGTTATTCTAGGTGTTTCACGATCCCAGTCCGTGTTTCCCCTGTGTTGGTGAACTTTTCTGTTACTTCCTGTTCTGTGCCATGTTTTGTAGTCCTTTGTAGTTTTTAGTGTTAATTAGTTCCTATGTATTTAAGCCCTAGTGTTTCCTTTGTTTGGTGTCGGTTTTTGTATCTCAACTCAACTCAATTTTATTTATATAGCGCTTTTTACAATTTTCATTGTTACAAAGCAGCTGTACATAAGACATATTGACTGTAAGCAAAACAATTAAAGTTGTACCTGCAAAAACAAGAAAAAGTTGAAAACACAGAAGACAGACATACCCACATACAAAACACTCCACACACACACACAATATGCACACGTACTAACACACATAGACATAGACACACACACACACACACACACACAGACGCGCACACACACACACATACATAGACAAGTATGCACACACACACACACAGACACGACGCACACACAGACACACACACACGCTCAGTGAGAGCACACATTTAAGATAAAGGAGAGAGAAGCACAAGTCAAATATAACAGACTATAAATTCCTATATGCAATATTAATTAAGTAAAACTTTAAAATTCTAAAGCAGC
>NC_079893.1:17551393-17587021 GCF_024868665.1 Triplophysa rosa | reverse complement strand
AACCGGAACCAGGAACACAAACTGATGTACTTGTTCTCATTGTTCCAAGGTTACCACAGCGAGCAGGATGCAGTTCATGGCCTGACCTGATGGTAGAGCGGAGAATGGGAAGCGGGCGACCTGACAAGAGCTGAGATGATAGAGCTGGATAAAGAAGGACGCGGTCCTGACAGTCTTCACCACAAAATTTCAAATGCTATTAGATTATTAATGATAATCTTAAACTATAATTTATTATTATAAGTTTATTTATTTTATTTAGCCTTGTTGTGCAAGTCTCTGGAGCTTGTGCAGAGGCAGCAGCTTTTGCCAGAGGGGAACTGGAATCCCCTGGTTGGGCCTGGGTTCTCCTGAGGTTTTTTTTCTCGATTAGAGTTTTGGGTTCCTCGCCACCGTTTGCATACTGTTTTTGCACTATCTGCCTGACCGGGGGGCTCGCAGCTGACAGAGAAGGCTAAGCTAAACATATGACATGAGGTGCAAGTAACAATAATAGGAATAGAAGCCATAACTCACCGGATTTGAAGTGCAATTCCAACTTACCAAGGTTGCTCGATGAATCGTAGTATACTCGCTTAAAAAGAGAAACAGTTAGCACACAAGACAAACCAGAGGCAAGATGATATTCCACAGTGTAAACAGAAAGCTAACACGCTATTGCTATGCTAACGGCTTTAAGTTAACTATCACTTTTGGTTTAGAATCTTCAAGTAAATAACAAGAACAGGGTTATTGAGATATCAGGATAAGTTAGCAAACAATAATAATTAACGATAATAAAATACACTAATATTAGAGCGAAGTGTAAGTGCACATTTGTGACATTTGAGATGTGATTTCCAAATGACAGGTTACTGTCCAATATAACGCCTAGGTCTTTAACTGTATTTGTTGGAGTAACAGAGCAGCCTTCAACTTGCAGGTTATAATCAGAAATATTCTGCTCATGTGTCTTTGGTCCGATAAGTAATATTTCTGTTTTATTAGAATTTAAAAGAAGGAAATTACAAGTCATCCAATGTTTTATATCTTCGATGCACTTGGATAGCTGGAAGGAATCATCTGGTCTTGATGAGATATATAGCTGAGTATCATCTGCATAACAATGGAAGCTAATTCCATGTTTTCTAATAATGTTTTCAAGGGGCAGCATGTATATGGAGAATAGCAAGTGTCATAAAACCGATCCCTGAGGTAATCCATAATTTACTTGCGTTAGATTCGATGATTCCCCATTTAAATGGACAAATTGATGTCTGTCTGATAAGTAAGATCTGAACCATTGTAGTGCCTGTCCCTGAATACCGGTATAATTGTGTAAGCGATCTAGAAGTATTTTATGGTCTACAGCAGGGGTCACCAACTAGTGGACTCCGGTCCGAATGCGGACCGCGAGATGCGTCCGTCCGGACCTCAAAGCCTTTTGACAAAATAAATATATGAACGCCTAACATTATTTTCTAATGCAATCAAATTTATACAAGGCACATCAAGGTCCGCTCAGTAGCAGTTTGGGTCCTACGGCGCCACAAACAGTTAACATATGCGCATTGTTTCTACGTTCAGACGTCGATGAGTGAAGAGAGCCGAGACATATTCGCTGCACAGCGCGCAGACAGATGTAGCTCTCAGTGACTGAAAAACAATGTCCTTTTCAAAAGTTAGAAAAGTTGACGCTGAAAACCATGTTTTCCGAGATGAAGGGGTCGAGAGATTTGCACTTATTCTTCCTGCATCGACATGCACGAGACCGGTTTGTCTCATTTGCTCGGGGTCTGTTGCGGTTGTCAAAAGTGGAAATCTTAAACGGCATTATGAAACTAGACGTAGACACTTTGAAGAAACTTACCCGCAGCAGTCCGAGATAAGGACACGGAAAATATATTAGCTCAAAGCCCAGTAGGAGCGATCTACACGAGTCCTCACTCACTCACTTTCCGCCCAACAACGAGCATATGAATGTTCCCTAAGAATACAGCTGATCTTAGGAAAACATAACAAGCCCTTTACTAATGGGAAAATAGTAAAAGAGTGCATGGAGGCTTCGTGTGAAACACTTTTAGAAGGAAAATAAAGACATGAACTAAAATAAAATATTAAACAAACCTCCCTTTCAGCTGCAACAGCCACAAGAAGAGCTGAAATGTTATCAGATGATGATCTGTCATGACAGGTAAGGAAGAACCCAAGCGCAGGCAGCGGGGATGAAGGGGTTAACAAATAGATTTTATTAAAACAAAGAAACAAAACAAAGACCCGCGATGGGGTAAAACACGGGAACAAGAAAAACACTAAACAAGAACAAAACGAACATAACTAAACAATAGACTGAATAAACACTTGACAAACTAAACACTTACTGAGACGACGAAACCGGAACAGGAACAGGTAATACTGAAATATACAGGACGAGTAACAAGACGGACTGAATACAATGATCGAGCAACAAGACAATGAAACATGAGGGTTATTTAAAGGGAAGACAAACGAAGGATAACGACACAGGGCAGGTGAGGGTAATCAAACACGGCCGGGATACAATACAGGAAACGAGAGGGGCGGGGCCAATGACGAGACACCGGAGAGAACACATATTATTGTCAAAAGGACAATAATATGTTTCTCTCCACACATAACCAAAGGGTTTGTCATGACTGCCACAGGACCAAGAAAAGCATGACTAAGTGAGGCAGAGCCTTGACAACGATCAGTCACAACTTGATGCTGCTATTTGTTAATCTCAGTTCAGCAGAAAACAACACTTTAGTTTTCTTTTAAAGTTGTTAATGTTGAAATGAATGTATGTTCAGTGCAGGTTTAGAGATTAGGGCATTTTGCACATTTTCCTTCATTATATTGTTGTCAGACATTGTTATGCCATCGTACAGATATGAAAAACCATCTATTCATATTTTTAGGTATTTAATTGTCTGGACCTCGGCTGGTAAGGAGGGTTCATTTACTGGACCTCAAGCAATTTTAGTTGAAGACTCCTGGTCTACAGTATCGAACGCAGCACTAAGGTCAAGCAGGACTAGGAGTGAGATGTTACCTTTATCTGATGCTATAAGCAGGTCGTTTGTAATTTTAACGAGCGCAGTTTCAGTACTATGATGCGGTCTAAAGCCTGACTGAAATTTTTCGTGTATGTCATTATTTTGTAAGAAAGAGCACAACTGAGTGGACACTACTTTATTTTAGACAGGTAAGGGAGATTTGAAATCGGTCTATAGTTTCCTAGTTCATTGGGGTCTAAGTTTGGTTTCTTGATAAAAGGCTTAATGACGGCCATTTTAAAGGGTCCTGGGACATGGCCTAGATTAATTGACGAGTTGATAATGTTATAAATGGGCTCAATTGCAACGGGTAATAACTCTTTTAATAATTTAGTTGGTATGGGGTCTAATAAGCAAGTTGTAGGTTTAGATGTTGCAATAAGTTTAATTAAATCTTCCTGTTTTATAGGTGAAAAACACTGTAGCCTTTCTTTTGGGGCGATGGTTGGTACTCATTCAGGACAGACTTGGAGGTTGAGTTTTTACTATTTTGTCTCATATGTTTTCAATTTTCTCTGTAAAAAAATTCATGAATTCATTGCTACCAAGGTGCGGCAGAATAACCAGGTCAGGTGATGTCTGTTTATTTGTTAGTTTAGCAACTGTACTAAATAAAAACCTTGGATTGTTTTTGTTAGTTTCTATGAGGTTACGGAGGTGCTCAGCCTTTGCTGCTTTTAGTGCCTTTTATAACAGTTTGCACTCTCTTTCCATGCAATTTTAAAGACCTCTAATTGGGTTTGTTTCCATTTGCGCTCCAGTTTATGTGTTTCTCTTTTAAGGGCGCGAGTGGTGCTATTGTACCATGTTGCTTCGTTTTTCTCATTAATCTTTTTTGACTTCATAGGTGCGACAGCTTCTAATGTGTTAGAGAAAATAGTGCCCAATTTGCTGGTCATGTCATCGAGCGATTCTGTATTTATTGGTATGGTTATTAAAGGAGTCAGATCTGGCAAGCTCTTTGCGAAACTATCTTTAGTAGTCGAGGTAATTGTTCTACCCTGTCGATAACGAGTTAAACGGCTGATTTCTGCAGTGCGCAGTGTACATGTTATAAGATAGTGATCGGTGACATCGTCGCTTTGAGGTATAATATCTATATTGGTTAGATCGGCACCGTGAGATATAATCAAGTCTAGTGTATGATTAAATCGATGAGTGGGTCCATTGATGTGTTGTGTTACTCCAAAAGAGTGTAGTAGCTCTGTAAACGCCACTGCTAATGCATCGTTAGCACTATCTACATGGATATTAAAATCTCAGACAATTAGTACTTTATCAACGTTAACCAATAGGTCCGATAAGAAGTCCGCGAACTCTTTCAGAAAATGAGTGTAGGGACCAGGGGGTCTATACACAGCAGCCAATGTAAAAGAAAGCAATGGTTTTTTACTTTCATTTGGAACAATTATGTTCAACGCAAGCACTTCAAATTATTTAAATTTATGCTCTGTTCTCTGAGTTACTGTAAGAAAGTCTCTAAAGATTGTTGCGACACCACCAACCGGACGTGCCTCATGCATATAACAGTACCTTGGTGGGGTACACTCATTTAAACCGTAATAATCATTTGGTTTAACCCAGGTTTCGTTAAGGCAAAGTATATCAAAACTGTTGTCTGTGATCGTTTCATTTACAATAACTGCCTTTGAATTTAGTGATCTAATATTAAGTAGGCCGAACTTTATGAATTGGTTTTGGTCGTTTATTACATTGTCTTCAGGTTTAATCACGATAAGATTTTTTCTCTTGAGTTTTGCCTAAATTATTATTTTGTTGTGTTATTCGGGGGACAGATTTGGTCTCTGTGCATTTGGAAGCAGTAACATTTATAACAGTTAAGTGGGAGGAACACAGACTATGGTTAAAGTTTTGACTGACCGATGGCAGATGTAGTCAAACGGTGCGTAGCGTCTTTGAGATGTTGTCAGACAGAAGATCCGCTCCAATGCTGCTGGGGTGCAGGCCTAGAAAATAGCCTAGGTCGCTCCCAGAACAGATCAAAATTATTAACAAAGATCAGCTTCTGTTCAATACACAATGACATCAACCATTTATTTAGTGCAAATAGTCTACTGAACTTTTCATTCCCTCGTTGGAAGGTAATTGGTAATTCATTACATTTATATAGCTCTTTTCTGCCTGGGCACTAAAAGCGCTTTTACATGGAAAGGGGGAATCTCCTCAACCACCACCAATGTGCAGCATCCACCTGGATGATGCGACGGCAGCCATATTGCGCCAGAACGCCCACCACACATCAGCTTATTGGTGGAGAAGAGACCGTTTTTAACCAAGCCAATTGGTATACATGGGGATGATTAGGAGGCCATGATGTTTTAGAGGCGAATGGGCAAATTTGGCCAGGATACCGGGATTACACCCCTACTCTTAATCGAAGGACATCCTGGGATTTAACATCTCATCCGAAGGACGGTGCTTTTTGACAGTATAGTGTGTCCGTCACTATACTGGGGCATTAGGACCCACACAGACCACAGGGTGAGCACCCCCTGCTGGCCTCACTAACACATCTTCCAGCAGCAGCCTAGTTTTCCCAGCAGGTCTCCCATCCTGCTCAGCCCTGCTTAGCTCCAGTGGGAAACCAGTCTTGGGCTATAGCGTGATATGGCAGCGGGCTTTTGGGTAGGAAGCGGCCCTGATACGGTGGAATGAAGTTCAGTTGGGCTGATCGTGTTCTCGAAGCCTGGGATCCAGGCAGAGAAACACGCGGAGTAGAAGTGGCAGGAGTATTACAATCGCGATGAAAACTTACCGCGGATTTGCGAGCGTCAGCTCGGGATGTTTCCAGCGCCGTTTTACGTTCTCGCAGCCGTGTCTGCTTCTTATGGAAGTTTTTTCCTAACAAAATTCAAATTCAAATGCTTAAAAAGATGTAATTACAAATCAAACTCTCAAAACAGCTGTTCAAATGATAAATCAAATGCTCAAATTTTCAAATAATAAATCAAACTTTCAAAATGGCTGCTCAAATAAGAAATCAAATGCTCAAATGCAATTTCATTTCCTCATTCGGGGAAGCATGAAAGTATCAAAAAACAAATTAAAAGTCATATGCATTTGTTATTTAATTTTCAGTATCATCCCAGTATAAACCTGTCATAATTAAATATATAATTCGTTGCTCAAATGATAAATCAAATGCTCAAACCAGCATCGCAAACGGTCAATCAAATACTCAAACGCACTTCGCAAATGATAAATCAAATGCTCAAACCAGCATCGCAAACGGTCAATCAAATGCTCAAACGCACTTCGCAAATGATAAATCAAATGCTCAAACCAGCATCGCAAACGGTCAATCAAATCCTCAATTGGACTTCGCAAATGATAAATCAAATGTTCAAATGATAAATCAAATGCTCAAACCAGCATCGCAAACGGCCAATCAAAATGCTCAGACGGACACTGTAAAGGACCGATCAAATCCAAATGAGGAGTGTCAATCAAGTTGCGTGGGCAGAGATTAGAGCTGCCAGCCGGCGTCATAGACCGTCATATTTTTGCCTCATTTTGTTTTGATTATAAAATGGATAAGAACTCGATTTCAAAGCTTTTAAGGGATGCTGCAGAGGCGCTGGAGCAGAGTTCATCACTTACAGTTTCATCACTTACAACCGGCCATCAACCTACAGCCGAAAGTGCTCCAGATCGACGAGGATCTGGTGGGGTACAAGGTGAGTCTAATTTCAGTCAGATGTTGTTATGAAAGTTTTTGGTCAGATGTTGTTCGCTTCAGTCCCATTAATAAAGGTGGTAAAAACTATCGTAAAGCAAATCTGAAGTATGCTTGGTTAACTGTATAGTAATAATGTATTGAGTGTTAGAAAGGATAGGAGACCCGTGGAAATTGTGCGCCGATTTTGCGATCCCGCGCATTCCAGAGACACAGCACCAGTCGGTTCATGGCATGGCGGTTCACTACTGCTCTCAATGTGAATCGGCGTCATGGCATTTCAGTAATGGATGTTATATAAACGGTGGATATAATGCTGGGTTTTGGACATCGTTTGAAACCGATCCCGGTCCCGTGATAAAAGATGCCAGACATGAACCACACGCTGTAAGTGAAACTTTTTTGTTTTGTTGGCAATCGGCGTGTACTAGGGATGCTCCGATCGATCGGGCACAGATCGGAATCGGCCGATAATAACATTTAATGACTCAATCGGTTAGACATCTGCCCGATTAACCGAAAATATATATCACGTGATTTATGCACAACTTGTGAGTGAAGTACGGTAAAATGCTGCGGCACCCGAAAGCCAGAGGGCGCTCTCTCATGCAGAAACTCCAAATACGCACTGCAGAAGAAGACCATAATGCATGTAGATCTAGGAAATGCCTTAGGACATGTTTTTATCACTGTTCCTCAAGCCTCATCAGGTTTTTTATGATAATAAAGTATATTTATAATGATCATGTTTGACGGGTGTTGCTTTTTTAAATGCACGTTATAAGCGACTCAAACTCGCACTGCTTTTAGATCGAGCAGCATTTCCTGCTGATCCCAGAGCCGTGCTTCATGGACAAGCTACGCATCAATAAAATAACCGAAACCTTGCATTATCGCAACCAGCTCGGTTTCAGCGGGATTTAGTGGTAACCGCGATTAATCGTGCACATGTCTACAATCGGTACACACTTACTTGACCGATCTCACAAACCACAAAAAAATCACGCCAGGACGTACATTTGGCTCCGCAGTCAAGTCTTGTGAAAGAGCCAGCATTTTACATTTACATTTAGTCATTTAGCAGACGCTTTTATCCAAAGCGACTTACAAGTTGGGTAAACAATGGAAGCAATTAGGACAACAAAAAGCATAAGTGCAATAAAACTGGTCTCACAAAGCCTACCACAGTATACAGGGCTAAGTTTATTTACAATTTTTTTCTAAATAAAAAATTGAGCCTCTGCACTTTCGCTGTCTCCAATCAGGGTGTGAGTTCATTCTGTGTTGCGCAGGCCGATTGTATTATGATGTGCAGGCACTGCGGAAGCAGTCATAAGCAGTCATGCTTTCATAACAAAACGCTCTCGCAGAAAGGTGGGTAATGTCATATGCTGATCGATCTGTGCAGCGCCGAATGAGGTCGAACACACCAGTCTCTAACTCTCTATCTTGCACATAATAATCAAAAGCAACAAACACAATGACAAAAGTTTGGAATACCAAATTCATGTTGGACATGGCACATTCGGAGAATATTTTTACCTGAATATTCTCAGAATATTCTCTGACAAGCACATGACGCAGGTGACATAAACCACACTTATAATAAACTAAAATCAATCCTATCCAATGATAAAGTGGTTTCCGTGTTAACTTCTTTCTTTTGTGATGTCTGTGATTAACACACAGATACAACGCGTACTTAACGTCTGCTAATGTTCGATTAATGACATAATACTGATTCTGAATTCATGAACTGATTCATTTAAATGAACGGTTAAAAGAACTGATATTTCAAACACTGAACTCCAAGGACTCACTATCTGAATTCATCAAATCAGTCACTCAAAACACCTCCGAACGTTAGTGTCCTTAGGCCATTTAGCAACAGTGGCTGATAAGATTTTGTCTAAATAATCCACAGTATTTACAGTTTATTTATATGACAATGTGTAGTAAATTACCTATAAAATCAATAGACCGAAGAGAGGTGAAACCAGAACAAAGCACAAGTTGTTGTTATTCATTTAATTGTATGTGGTCAAAATAAGTACTGCAATATTTAAAAAGGGATGGTTTTAAAAGGGGAAGTTTACTTTTAATTGCCCTTATATGATTATATCAAAATATTTATCAATTGACAGTTTATGTAAAATCAGTTGTATAAAGCTTAAAGCATTGAAATTGGTATCGGTCGATTATGATGACAGAAAATAGGTACTCGGTATCGGCTGCAAAATTCCTGATCGGAGCATCCCTATCGTGTACGTGCATAATCTAAGGAACACGAAGGATTAATGCGAAGATGAGGATGAAGGGATTAATGGGATGATGTGTTGTGGGCTCGTGCTGTAGTCCCGCCTCCCTTGCCTGCCTAGTGTAGCTTGGGTTTTTCCGGAGATAATCGTACAGCTGCATCTCTCTTTTATAAATGTGATCAAACTAAATACTCTTCGACGATACGACGTATGCAATAGTACTGTATAGGTACTCAAGATTAATATGAGATTGGTGGAAACTGTGTGTAACTCCACCTTTAAAAAGATGGTGTTGGGTCTATCCATTTCATAAGAGAAGTGTGAGTGAGGAGACACCCTAATAAATGGAGGTCTGCCTGGTAACTTCGGACGGAGGCTTTTGTATTGGCAGAGAAGAGAGTCACCCCACCGGGCTCTGGGAGGAACCAAACAAGAATATAAAATATGTGTGATGTGTTTGTAAAGCGTTCTGGAATGCCCAGATGCTCTTGATGTATCTGTTGTTCGGAATCCTGAGCTCAGCTCGATCTATTTTACTCGCCTTCTATTCTAAATAAAAGCAATTTGATCATAGACGTTGTATGAGCGATTTCTGAACCGGGGAAGGACTGTAAGATTTCAGTCCAACAATTTGGAGGGGGCACCCTGATCGCTCTTTGGAGTGATCAAGGACAGCGCTGACATTCCAGTTTCTCCATTTCAACACTACTGCGCAGTTCAACAAAAAAAGGTGAGCAGAAACCTGTTTTATCGAATTCTGTGATTGACAATACCCAAATTAAATGTGTTGAAGGAAGTGAGATGGGAATGTAAGTAAAGATTTAAATACAGCCAAATGTCAAAACGTTCTAAAACCTATAGAGGACGAGTAAATTGATCGAGGCAATATGTTATACTGTTCTGGCACTGGTGTGCAGATCATTTTCTATATTTTTAGGTTGGCACTGGTGTGCAGATAATTTTCTATATTTTTAGGTTGGCACTGGTGTGCAAATAATTTTTATTTTTTTAGGTTGGCACTGGTGTGCAGATAATTCTTTATTTTTAGGTTGGCACTGGTGTGCAAATAATTTTTATATTTTTAGGTTGGCACTGGTGTGCAGATAATTCTTTATTTTTAGGTTGGCACTGCTGTGCAAATAATTTTCTATATTTTTAGGTTGGCACTGGTGTGCAGATAATTTTCTATATTTTTAGGTTGGCACTGGTGTGCAGATAATTCTTTATTTTTAGGTTGGCACTGGTGTGCAAATAATTCTTTATTTTTTTAGGTTGGCACTGGTGTGCAATATGGATATAGATACAAAAGGTAATGGTTCTATACAAAATGATTGGAAAAATGTAGTGCATATGGTAAGGGCACAAACGGAGCCTAAAGATATGAGAGAAAGGGACAAGGAATTAGTAAACGCCTGGGAAAAATTAAAGGTACAATTTAATTGGTCAGAAGAAACTAAAGGAAATTATGATGTGGCACAGGCTATCAGGAAAATGGAAATGTTGACCCATCGTGAATTACAGCGGGCAGAAGAAAATTTTTCTAAAGCAGGTGTGTTTGAGAAGAGGAAACTCAAAACAGAGATAGAAAATCGTAAGAAGGAATTACGGCAGTGGACCCGTATAGCCGCTACGGCTACAGCCGTCAGTAAAACAGGGGTAAACCCGAAAGTTAATGGTGATCAAGCAGGTGTAAAACGGGATTTACCTCCCCCTTATAATGTCCCTAACCTGCGACTAAACCCGTCTGCTCCCGTTGGCATAATGGCCCCAGTATTTGAGCTCAAAGGGGGCGATGTGATGTGTGAGGACGGCCGTGTGAAAATTACAGCAGGTACGGTGGAGGGTGAAATGAGTAAGGCTGACAAACTAGAGGAGGCGGACAGAATTAGGAAAATGATAAGAGTAGAACTGGAAAGAGATAAAGAAAAGGAAAGAGGACACCAAGAACGTCTTTTGATATTAGAACAGGAGTTTTCAGTGAATAAAAAAGAGAGAGAACAAAAAACAAAAAAACGAAGGAACAGTGTAGACACCGGAGATGTGGAAAGCGTCTCAACAGAACAGAGCAATGAGAATGATGTAGAGGATGATGTTAGGTCAGGGGAAGAAATGGAACAGGAAGGCAGGGAAAGTAGAGGGGAGCAGGGGGTATCAGGAGGACTGATGAGAGTAGTAGTGGAAGGAAAGGATTTAGATTATTGGACTGAGGGGGTAGAGACACAGAGGAGGACAGAGAAACTATTCAGTAGAAGTCAGGAAGTGGGACTGGAGGAGAAACAGAAAGCAACACCACCAACCAGTGAAGGGCGTTACTCACTCAGGCAATACATCAGAGCTCCCTCCCATATGGGGGAGGAGAAAAGTCTAGTAAGATCAAGAGGCACTGTGTTCCAACAGATGACTGACGGAGCTCACATCCCAGTTAGACCCAATTTAATGTGTCCTTTACTTGGGAGGGGGGGAACTCAAGAGTATAAACCGTGGTCTCATTCTGATGTTACAGCCATTGAATTGAAACTGCCAGCTATCTCTAAGGGAGGGGTCAGGTGGCTGACAAAACTAAGCGCCTTGACATGTGGTGTGGAGCTGGCTTTGGGTGACGTGAGAACACTGTTGGGCGGTCTAGTGCCTGCCTCTAAGTTGAGGGCCATTGAACAGGACGCTGGCCTTAATGATGAAGCCAGTGAGGAGCCCTTAAGGCGCCACATTTCCAGTTTGAGTGCTGCATTAAAGGCCCATTTTCCAACCCCTGCCACTGCCTACCAGAACATTAAGTTTAGAATGAAACCTGGGGAGACGGCTGGTGTCTATTTGAACAGATGTGAGGGGGAATGGGAGGCACAGGTGGAAGAACATTGTGATAATACCCCTATTTCTAGAGCTCTTTTCAGGGCCGCTGTGTTGGCAGGAACTCCCTTGGCCGTCCAGAAAGCAATGGCAGACAACCCAGACATCCCAGTTTCTAATGATGAGGTATGGACTAGACACTTAGCTCATCACACCGATAAGGCAACAGATAGAGAGGACTATGATGAGAAAGAGATAAGTAAGTTGAAGAACCAATTATTGAAACTACAACTCGATGTAGAGCAAGCAAAGGCTAAGGCAAAAAAGACACAGACCAGTAGGGATGGCCAAATGGTCCAACAGGTTCCCATGACCCAGACTGTCCCAAACCCTACAACACAAGCTTCCACACACACTTTTGAAAACATGGCACCATTTCATCACTATCCTCACCCAGTCCCTTATCAACAATACCATCCATACAGGGGACAAAGCAGGGGAGGCCCTAGAGGGGGAGGATATAGAAGAGGGGGGTACACTGAGGGATCCCAGGGTTGTTTCTTGTGTGGAGATAGCTCACATTGGAAAAACGAGTGTCCAATGAATGGGCCACCAGCTGCAAGGGGTTGGGGTCCCTTAAGAGGTGGTGGAAATGGTCGGGGCAGGCGACCATACCCAAACTCTTTCCCCTTCAATCCTAACCCTAACCCAGGGGGAAATCAGGTGCCCACTCAATTCCCTGTGTGGGGCCTGGGAGGGGAGGCGGAAACACACTGAGGGGGCCTACAGAGAACTACCAGGGGAGCAAGGGCCGAGCCTCTCCTGGACATTATGGTCAATAACAAGCCATTAAAGGCCCTAGTGGATACTGGGGCAACTTACTCCACGGTAACTGGCACATTACCTGGAGATATGTTGACTACCAATAGCATTGAAGTCATGGGGTTCTCTGGGGAAATTGAAAAATGGCCTAAAACAAAACCCCTTTCAGTTAAGGTGGCCAACCAACACCTAACACACAGCTTTCTCTATTCAACCAGAGCACCAGTGCCTCTTCTGGGCAGAGACCTGTTGGTAAAATTGGGGGCGAGTATTTTATGCACTCCTGATGGTATAGTCATCTCCTTCCCTTGTGGCTTATTTCATAATTGTTCAAAGGGCGGGGGCTTGATTTCAGCCTCTCACGGCCAGTGGATGCTGGCAGCCACAGAGAGAGGGGAGGGAGCTGACATATACTGGGTGGAGTTGGATAACCCTGACACTGGCTCCAACTCAAATGGGATCTTAGCAGTGTATCACCTGTGGGAAGAATGGATAAAACAACACCTAATATACATCCCCCCTAAAGATCCATTTCATTGCACATTATTCTATGACAGGACAGGGGATTTGACATATGAAGACAGTTTTTCTGAGATTGAGGGCCATAACTGGACCATTAGCAGCCCAGGGCTATTAATAGGTAGGGAGGGAGTGGTGGCCCCTATTATATTGACCTTAGAGCAGTCTAAGTGGTACAGGATGTCTGATACAGCAGCCCCTCATGTTTCTCTAGCCTTACATCCTGGTCACGAGGCTAGAGAATTAGGTTGCATGACTAAAAGGTTGTTGCGACTCACTGACTGGGAATCAGGTCCTGAGGGGGTGCTGTATTCGCCATCTGAACAGGCATATAAAATCTTGGCCCCTTGTCACTGTACAGGAATGTTGACACATGTATGGCTCAATAGGAGCCATGGCAGGGAGAACACTGATGATGACGCAGCCATCCCTATGATTGCTAGACTACCGCCTGAGTTGTGGTCCACAGGTCCAACGGACGTTGGACATTGTAAGGTAACCCCAATCACCTTTTCCCTGAGAGATTACACCCCTATATGGGAAAGACAGTATAGGAACAAACCTGAGGCAGAGCAGGGCATTGCCTCTACCATTGCTGGCCTGGTGGACTCGGGAGTGTTGACTGTCGCCAAATCCGATTGGAACACACCCATCCTGCCTGTGCCCAAGCCAGGCACCGACAAGTACCGGATGGTACATGACCTACGTAAGATTAACGCGTTGGTATCCACACCAACCCTATCTGTGCCTAACCCATACACTTCTTTGTCCAGTTTGACTGTGCGGCACCTGTTTTTTACGTGTATTGACTTGGCTAATGCTTTCTTTTGTATACCTATTGCAGACGCCTGTAAACCAATTTTGGCGTTCACCTATAGGGGTCACCAGTACACGTACCAGAGGCTGCCGCAGGGCTTCATTCTCTCCCCAGGGATCTTCAACCATGTCCTGAGGGACCAACTGGCCGGCTGCCAGCTACCCCGGGATACTGTGTTAATACAGTATGTTGATGATTTGCTGGTGGCTGCAACCTGTAGGGAGCATTGCCTCTCTGCCACTGAGATTTTGTTGTCACAGCTATACAAGGCAGGGTTCAAGGTTAGTAAAGAAAAACTGCAGATTTGTAGACCACAAGTTACATTTCTGGGACGTTCGGTAGGTGGCCAGGGCAGTGGTCTGACCTGTAAGCACAGAGAAGAAATTTTGAATCACCCAAAACCATTGACGGTCATGGATCTTATGTCATTCCTGGGCCTGACTGGGTTCAGCAGACACTATATTGCCCAGTATGCTGATCTCACGGCTCCTTTAAGATGCATGGTCAGAGATAAGGGTATGAAAAATGGTACAGCAACCCTGGATTGGTCAGTCGAGGCTGAGCAGTCTTTCATCACGTTGAAACAGAGCCTTTCCATGTCAACACAATTGCAGTGTGCAGATTATTCAGAAAAATATTTCCTTGACGTGGCAGAAAGCAATCAGACCGCAAATGGAGTGTTGTATCAGAAAGATAGGGGTCGGCGGCGAGTGTTGCAGTATGTCAGCGTACTACTCGACCCTGTTGAACAGCGTCAGCCTCCATGTGCTAGGTTTGCAGCTGGACTAGCCAAAATCATTACCAAAACATCCCATCTCGTGTTAGGGCACTGTCTGGTAGTTCACACATCACATTCCGTCATATCATTTGTTAATTCATCTGCCTTCACATTTTCTCCATTGCGAACGCACAGAATGTCCACCATTTTGACTGCACCAAACATTAACTATTGTCATGACGGGGTGAACATGGCCGACTTTATGTCTGTGGAAGGCGAGCCCCATGACTGTGCACCCCGTACCTATTTGGCGTCACTAATTCGACCTGATCTCCAAACCAAAAAATTGGAGGGAGCTATGGACCTTTTTACTGATGGTTGCTGTTATAGGGAACTAGATGGGACACTGAGCGCTGGGTATGCCGTGGTACAGGCATCCCTGGACGGTTTTGAAACCAGACTCTCAGAGAAACTTTCGTTCAGACAATCTGCGCAACGCGCTGAATTATTGGCTGTTCTAGCTGCATTACGCATTGCTGCTGGTCAATGGGTCAACATTTACTCAGATTCCGCCTACGCCGTAAATAGCATCTTGACTGAGCTGCCACAGTGGCAGAGATGTAACTTCACTACCTCAACCGGTCGACCGATTAAGCATGCGGAAGAAGCCAAGGCCTTGTGCGACGCTGTGTTATTGCCTAAGAAAGTGGCCACTCTTAAATGTGCTGGACATAAAGTATCAGATTGCTTTTAAAAAAGATGTTATGATGCCGCCGACAAAGCAGCCAAGACGGCAGCTGGATACTGTATGCCTCACCAGATGGTAGTCAGACCTATTGACGAACTTGTCTATCTTTCACCTGAAATAACTTTGTCATTTCTTTCAGACACTTATAAGACGGCGGCCCCTGAAGAGAAGTCCCTGTGGCTGAGTAAGGGTGCCTGTCTTTCTGACACGGGTGTGTGGCGAGCACCTGATGGCCGTCCTGTCCTGCCAGCGGACCTGGCAAAGACAGTTCTATTGGAAGCCCATGGGATGGCTCACAGCAGTGACCGAGACATGAAACGCCGTATGGAGGGTTGGTGGCATCCATTCCTGCCCCATATGATCTCAGAGGTAATCAAGTCCTGTGAAGTATGTCAGCAAATGAATGTCAGGCCCACCATTAAATCTGAGCGAGGGCATTTCCCAGTTGTTTCTGGTCCTGGCTGTGAAATAGTGATTGACTTCACTGACATGGGCTATCGGGTACAAGGCAAACAGTACCTTCTCGTCATGGTGGACAGTTACACTTCCTGGCCAGAAGCTTTTGCCGTTGGGAGGGAAGACAGTACCTCCGTTGTTAAATGCTTGATCAATCAATACATCTCAAGATATGGTTTTCCCCGTAGGATCCGTTCAGATAATGGCTCCCATTTCAAAAATGAACATTTGAGGTTGGTTGAGCATTCCCTTGGCCTGAAACATTCCTTTGGGGCCGTTTACCATCCCCAAAGCCAGGGAAAGGTTGAACGGATGAACTTAACACTTAAGAACAAGCTTGCGAAAATTTGTGCTGATACAGGCCTATCCTGGTTGTCTGCTTTGCCAATCGCTTTGATGTCTGTACGTTCCTCAATTAACAGGGTCACTGGATTCACCCCATTTGAGCTGTTAACTGGCCGCCAATTTCCGGGTCCCTTTACAGGTTTTCCTATTTGTGACATCCCTGCCTTGGACCCTAAGGAACATTACCAAAAACTGACATGCTTGATAAGTTATTTTTGTCCCCAGACACGCCTGACCCTGCCGGATCCAGCACCTTGTGTAGCCCAGTGGGTTCGTGTACGTGAGTTCAGAAGGAAGTGGTCTGGCCCCCGTTGGTCAGCCCCTAAAAAGGTGGTAGCCCGTACCTCTCATTGTGTCCAATTGAAAGACAAAGGCAACACCTGGTATCATCTCTCAAGTTGTGTTGCTTGTGACCCTCCATCTCGTAGCCTGACCAACACTGTGTTGGACCTTGCTGTGCAGGTCCAAGAGGGGGTACAGGAAGCTAAACAATCAGACGCTCCACTAACAGAGCAGATAACACAAGATAAACAATCCCTTTTGACACACAACACCACACACACAGAGACTTCCTCACAAAACACACAACTGACGTTTAAACAGGGTGATTTGTTTTCAACACCAGAAACAGAACCCATTGCACACTGTATCAGTGCTGACTGTGTTCTTGGAGCAGGGATAGCACAACAGATCAGACATCGATACGGGGTACATAAGATACAGGGGCAAAGAAAACAACCAGGAGAGTGTGCTGTCACCATAGAAGGAGAAAGGGTGGTGTTCCATTTGGTAACTAAATTGTGGTGATCAGACTTACCGTCTTATACCTCTCTAGAGAGTAGTCTGGAGTGCATGAGGGAAGAAGCTCTCCAATTAGGGGTAAAAAGGATCTCCATGCCCAGGATTGGGTGTGGACTGGACAAATTGGTGTTTGAAGAGGTACAGAAGATCCTAGAGAGGGTTTTCAAGGGAAAAGGGATTGAAATAATCATTTATACCCTGTGAAAAAGTTTATTCATTTATTTCCTAACTACATTATATTCATTTATTCTTGTTACAAAATTGCTTTCATAATACGTTTTCTGTGATCATTAACCTGTTTTATTTGTAAAGACCAAAGTGACGAGGGCTCTGAAGCCTCGGTTGACTCTTCCTTCAGACCAAGGTGTCACTGGGTAAGTCACCATGAAACTGTGGGAAAATTGGAGGGTTATGGGGGGGGTATTCATCATAGCAGTGGCTGTAGTATTAATAGTATATGGCATAATGGAAAAAGACACTGAAGATAACAAGCCCAAAAGAGAAATAAAAGTAAAGACGGGACACCCGTTTGGGGTAAAATTGGAACTGATTAGGACCAATGGTAAGGATGCCATCTGGGAATTTGATTTATGCCAGGTAATTAACTGTGGAAAAGATGAGATGTCTTACAGAGGTTATGACATCTACGGGTGTTTGTGGCCTACCACTGGAAGAAATCCCAGTGGCCCCTGGTGTCATGGGTGGACGGATGTCAATTGGTCGACCAGACCGGGATTTGTGAAGCGCATTTGGAAAATGAGTAAGGAACATATTCAATTTAAACTTGCATTGTTTAGGGGACCCTCGAATGTATGGGGAACTAATAGAGTAAATAAAATAATGATTAGGCTAAAAGATGGGCATTATGCCAGAACCTCATACATAACCATAGGGGTAGATGTGACTGGCACAGACCCCATGGGCCTTATCGCCATTACCACCGTGGTAGCCCCAACTGTGCCAATCATTAGTAATTTCTCCCAGTCAGGTAATGCCATTGCTTCTTCTGATTATACCAAAATGACACCCCATGACTTATTAGTGATGGCCACTGGATATAGTGAAGATAATTTGTGGTTAAAGTGGATAGAAACCACAGCCAAAGAACAGGGCATGGCTGATTGTGTTGCATGTGCCAGGGCCAGGCCCACCCTGTACACTGAACCAGCTCCGTTATTCCCAGAAGACACCTGGGGTTATGGTTGTATGCTGGGACTTACCAAACGGGCCACCCCTTTTAATTGTAGCACACTGGCTGCCCTGTTTCCTCCATTAAGCAATCAGTCTCGTATAGGCCCATTCACCCCGAGAGAGGGAAACTATACATGCTTCAATCTAACCAGTTCCAGAAAATCACAGATATATGTAGGACAGTTCCCTGACAGCTGGTGTAACACCACGGTGCAAACCCAGGGAGCCCTTGGCGAATGGGCACGTGCTGGGCTATACTATTACTGTGGTGCTTCCGTACTATTAGTAAGAGTGACCCCTGATATGGTTGGGGTGTGTGCCATGACCAGACTGGCAGCCCCGTTAACCCTGATAGGAAGTAGAGTTGTCAGGATGACCCATGTTACCCCAACCGAGTTAACAGCCCGCCGTAGGCGACATGTTTTGCTCAAACGTTCAGCATTTGACCCCACAATTAACAGCCCAACATATGTAGACGCCATTGGCATCCCGAGGGGAGTGCCAGATGAGCATAAACTTGCTGACCAAGTGGCTACAGGATTTGAGAATATCCCAGTGGTGTCAGCCCTATTCCCTGTGACCCCTAATAAGAATGTAGATAGAATTAATTATGTGCATTATAATGTCATGCGGTTATCCAATTTAACTAGGGATGCCGTAGAAGGTCTGGCTGAGCAGTTGGCACCCACCTCGCTGATGGCAGTGCAGAATAGGATCGCACTGGATATGATCTTAGCTGAAAAAGGGGGGGTGTGTTCAATGATTGGAGAAATGTGTTGCACCTTTATTCCTAACAACACTGCGCCAGATGGTTCTGTAACCAGGGCATTGAATGGTCTGAAGGCACTGTCAAAAGAGATGAAGGAGCACTCTGGGATTGATAATCCAATGGATAGATGGTTCAATAGAATGTTTGGGGGATGGAAAGGGATTATAATCGCCATAATTACCTCGTTGGCCATTTTTCTTGCTGTTATTGTCACCTGTGGGTGTTGTTGTATACCATGTAATAGATCTCTTTGTAATAGGATGATTATCACCGCAATTGAGAAAAAGGATCCCGATCATCCTCCATCATATGCAATGCCTCTTATGGGCACGGAGGAGGATCAGCTGGAAGACCTTGAGGAAAATGTGTGATCTCTGATGGAGATCAAGAGAGGGAATGTTGGGTCTATCCATTTCATAAGAGGTGTATTTTTATAATTTCAATATCCTAGCAATATGTATTTTAATCATGTGCTTTCAGAGAAAATAGATGTGGACCGAAACTGAACAGTAGTTCCTCCTGGCAGGGTGGAATTGAAGAAACTGAGTGATAAATCATGTGATTTCATGAGAATGTGGGGGTAGGAGTGTTGTTCCTCTTTTTGTGTTAACAGAAGTGTGAGTGAGGAGACACCCTAAGAAATGGAGGTCTGCCTGGTAACTTCGGACGGAGGCTTCTGTATTGGCAGAGAAGAGAGTCACCCCACCGGGCTCTGGGAGGAACCAAACAAGAATATAAAAATATGTGTGATGTGTTTGTAAAGCGTTCTGGAATGCCCAGATGCTCTTGATGTATCTGTTGTTCGGAATCCTGAGCTCAGCTCGATCTATTTTACTCGCCTTCTATTCTAAATAAAAGCAATTTGATCATAGACGTTGTATGAGCGATTTCTGAACCGGGGAAGGACTGTAAGATTTCAGTCCAACAACTCTTTGATGCAACAAGTACATTAGTTGTGTTTATGGTTCCGGTTGATCTAACTAATGCAGCCTAAACCCTCAGAAGATTTATATTATGGAAGTCTAGTGTATGCAAGATTAAAAAGATGCGTCTTTAGTCTAGATTTAAACTGACAGAGTGTGTCTGCCTCCCGGACAGTGCAGGGAAGACTATTCCAAAGTTTAGGCGCTAGATAGGAGAAGGATCTACCACCTGCACTTGATTTTGAAATTCTAGGTATTACCAACTGACAGGACGCCTGAGGGCGTAATGCACGTGAAGGACTGTAATACAAAAGGAGTTCATTCAAGTACTGAGGAGCTAAACCATGTAGGGCTTTATAGGTAATGAGCAAGATTTTAAAGTTAACGCGATGCTTTATAGGTAACCAGTGCAAGGTTGACAGAACCGGGCTAATATGTTCATACTTTTTTGTACGTGTAAGAACTCGAGCTGCCACGTTTTGGACCAGTTGGAGTCCAACTGGAGCAACTGTGTCTAGCTTTACCGAGAAGGTGGAATTAAAATTTTCAGTGGTAATGTCAAGATCTTCAACGTTATTTCTCATGCTAACGATTTGAGACAATTCGGGCAGATTATCTAGAAACACATCTTTGGTAGTTGAAGTTATTGTTCTACCATATTTGTAACAATGAGTTTTATTTGCAGTCGTAGGCCAGTGAAGCAAACATAATACCAGATAATGATCCGAAATGTCTTCACTCTGCTGAAGGATTTTAACGTCGTCCACATTTACACCGTAAGACAGTATTAAATCTAAAGTATGATTACGAAGGTGAGTGGGTCCTGACACATGTTGACTAATGCCCATGGAGTTAAGAGTGTCTTTGAAAGCCATTCCTAAGGCATCTGTATCGTTATCTACATGGATGTTAAAGTCACCAACGACAAGGACTCTATCTGCGGCCAGTACTGGTTCTGATAAGAACCCACCAAATTCTTTAATAAAATACAGTATGTGTGGTGCCCTGGAGGCCTATATACAATAGCTAAAATAAATTTAAAAAATGTTTTATCTTTAGTATTAGATGTTGAAACATGAAGTACCATGACTTTCAAAGAATTATATTTAGAGTTAGACTTCTGGGAAATGCTGAAAGAGTTATTGTAAAGTGCTGCGACACCTCCCCCTCTGCCTTTTAGACGAGGCTCTTGTTTATAATAATAATCTTGGGGGACAGATTCATTTAAAGTAATATAATCTTCTGGTTTTAGCCATGTTTCTGTCAAACAGAGCATGTCTATTTTATGATCTGTTATCATATCTTTAACAAAAAGTGCTTTATTAGAGAGAGATCTAATATTTAGCAATCCGAGTCGTAACAGTTGATTATTTGTAATTTGTTCATGTTTAATTTGTTTAACGTTTATTAAATTACTTTCAAGAGGTTTACGCATTATTTTATGTTTGCTAATCCTGGGGACAGACACAGTCTCTATTTTATAATGTTTGGGAGAAGGGATTATTACATGTTGTACATTTTGTGTATTCTGCGACGTGAGACGGCAAGCAGACAGTTGGTTAAGCCATACTGTCTGCTCCCTGACCTGGGCCCCAGCGAGTCAAGTTTTAGCATTAGCATTAAGACTTTTTGCCATATTTCTAGACAGGATGGAAGCCCCAGCCCAGGAGGGATGGAGACCATCTCGTTTCAACAGGTCAGGTCTGCCCTCAAAACTCTTCCAGTTATTTATAAAAACTATATCATTCTGCAGGCACCACTCAGACAACCAGCCATTTAGTGATGATAATCTGCTATAAATCTCATCACCACGATAAGCATTGAGGGGGCCAGAGAATATTACAGTGTCTGACATCATGCTTGCGAGCTCACACACCTCTTTAATGTTATCTTTTGTGATCTCCGATTGACGGAGTCGAACATCATTTGTGCCGACGTGAATAACAATCTTACTGAATTTACGATTAGCCTTAGCCAGCACATTTAAATTTGACTTGATGTCAGGCGCTCTGGCTCCCGGTAAACATTTTACTATGGTGGCTGGTGCCTCTATGTTAACGTTCCGAACAATAGAATCACCGATAACTAGGGCACTTTCAGCAGGTTTCTTAGTCGGTGCATCACTGAGCGGGGCAAACCTGTTCGAGACTGTAATCGGAACGGTCGAGTGATGTTTTGTCCTGCGACTATGCCGTCTCACAGTCACGAAGTTTCCCAGCTGCGAGGGATATTCAACTGGAACCGAGCTGTGTGCGCTAATGTTGCTCGCATCCAAAGTGTTTTCTATCGTCCTTACACTCTTACTATCCTCAGATAAAGATTGGATGCGAGACTCTAATTCTAAGATCTTCTCTGTCAGCCTAACTATTTCCCTGCAATTATCGCATATAAAACCCTCGCAGCTGACAGAGAAGGCTAAGCTAAACATATGACATGAGGTGCAAGTAACAATAATAGGAATAGAAGCCATAACTCACTGGGTTTGAAGTGCAATTCCAACTTACCAAGGTTGCTCGGTGAATAGTAGTATACTCGCTTAAAAAGAGAAACAGTTAGCACACAAGCCAAACCAGAGGCAAGATGATATTCCACAGTGTTAACAGAAAGCAAGCTAACACGCTATTGCTATGCTAACGGCGTTAAGTTAACTATCACTTTTGGTTTAGAATCTTCAAGTAAATAACAAAAGCAGGGTTATTGAGATATCAGGATAAGTTAGCAACGACAATGATAAGTAACGATAATAAAATACATTAATATTAGACCGAAGTGTGGGGATACAAACAAACCGCCGGCAGCGATGCAGACAGGAACCGGAACCGGAGTGTTTTAGGTTCCGGTTCTCTATCACCAGCAGAGATGAGGAAGCTGAGACCGCTGGACTTCGACGTCGTGTGGCAGCACGCTTCGAGTCACACGAGGTCCAGGGTCTCAGGCAAACCCAGCTACCCGTCTCCGCTGGACACCATCTCAGAGGGTCGTGCCTTTCAGCTTGGGGTCCTCGGCATCACCGCACCTTCCGCGACCTCTCCATCTCCAGCTAGTCGCCGGAGTAAACGCGGACAGAGGGAGTCATGGGACTCCCCTTCTGACGCATCCGGTGCGGAGTTGGTCGGGCCATCCACCGCTTCTCTGGAGCCGGCCACACGTCTCGTAAGCCGGTCCAAGAAGAAGAGGTCTAAGAGGGGGTCGCGGTGTCCCTCTCTCCAGTCCGGTGTCCAGCCGGCGACCAGTCTGGCGCAGCTGCCAGTTCTCCAGCCGGTGATGCAGCCGGCACTTCAGCCGGTGCCACAGCCGGCCTTCTTGCCGGCGACGCACCCGGCCTTCCCGCCGGTGACGCAGCCGGCTCTTCAGCCGATGACTCTGCTGGCCTTCCAGCCAGGGACTCTGCCGGCCTTCCAGCCGGGGACTCTGCCGGCCTTCCAGCCGGGGTCTCTGCCGGCCTTCCAGCCGGGGACTCTGCCGGCCTTCCAGCCGGGGACTCTGCCAGCCTTCCAGCCGGTGACACAGCTGGCCTTCCAGCCGGCCTTCCAGCCGGGGACTCTGCCAGCCTTCCAGCCGGTGACTCAGCTGGCCTTCCAGCCGGCCTTCCAGCCGGTGACTCAGCTGGCATTCCAGCCGGCCACCCAGCCGGCATCTCAGCCGGCTCTTCAGCGGATGACTCTGCCGGTCCTCTTGCCGGAGATTCAGTCGGCCTTCCAGCCGGGGACTCAGACAGCCTCCCAGCCGGCATCTCAGCCGGGGACTCAGCCGGCCTCCCAGCCGGCATCTCAGCCGGAGATTCAGCCGGCCTTCCAGCCGTTCTCACAAACCTGTTCCGACCCGGCCATACGGCCGGCAGTTTCCCCCAGGACTTCCCCTACCAATTCCCACGGGACACCGTTCTCTCGAGCGTCCCCACGGACTAAGACTGTCCCCCCTTGTCCCAACCCTTTTGGACTTCTCCCCTTGAACTCTTGAGTTCCCACGCCCCCCCCTCCAATGTTTATTATTTTTATTGGCACACCCCAGTCCTGTAATTGCTGCCCTTATGCTCCCTTTGGTTTGGTTTGTGTTGTCTTTGTGGTGTTTGTCTGTGTGCTTTACTGTTTCGTCCCACGGAGGTTTCTCCCTTGGAACGCTGTGAGGCGTTTCTTGGGGCGGGGGTTCTGTCAGGACTCTGTCCTTCCTGTTTTCGAGTTCTTTAACTCTATGGACAGGGTCGTGACAGAACCATGTCCTGCGGGTGTTTTGTGTGGAGACGCGTGGCTTTACTTTGTGCCACGTGTCCTCCTGTCCCGTCTCTTAGCCCCGCCCTCCTGTTTCCCGTAGTCTCGCCATTATTGTTAATCCTAGTCACCTGGCCTCACCTCCCTTTTGTAATTATCCTCTGTGAGTGTTTCCCTATTTAATGTTCCCCTCAGTCTCTAGTTTTGGTCGGTTCATTGTTCTATGTTCCCTGCTCATCGTTCGTTGATGAAGTTCTCGTTCTTCTGCCTTGTCTGCCAGTACCTTGCCTGTTTTGTGAGTTTGATTTTGTATATCTCTTAGTTCTCGTTTTGCCCCCTTGAGGGAAGTTTTGGTTTGTCTTTTGAAAAGTCTCTTGTTTATATGTTTTTGTTACCCCACCGTGGGTTTTTTTTTTTTTTTGTCTAAATAAATCATTTTTGAGTTAACCACTTCATCGCCTGCCTGCATCTGGGTTCTGCCTGACCAGTCCATAACACCACTTTATTATTTAGTTTATTGTTCATTAAAAAGTAACTACTTTTTTACTTTATTTTTAATGGGTAAATATAATTTGTCACACTATGTGCAATGTGAGCACCAAACCGAATCTCCATGTGCTCTCTTGAGAACCAGATAGAAAAACTTATGTGCACCTCTGAATATAAGAAAGATTTCAGTCAGTAGTTTTGTGCAGCTCTTAACACACACAGACAGGTTGTAACCACTGCTTTTAAACACAGAAGTGGGTCACAAATGGACTTGTGTTTACAATGATGCTTTTAACATTTTAAGCTATTTCATTTTAGCTCTGTCGTCGTTCAGAATTCATGTGAAGATTCATGTCTCCTGGAATATAGCCGCACATGAATCATATGGAATACGTTTCATGATCTTTTTAAGCTTGAAAGCCATACAGGTATGAACGGCTGTCTATAATAGACACTAACGTCTTGGTTACGGATGTAACCTCAGTTCCCTGATGGAGGGAACGAGACGTTGTGTCGAGAATCAATCAACTTCTGACTACTTTAGAAAAGGCCAATGAAATTGGCAAATGAAATTTGCAAGCCGGACTCCGCCCCTGGATATCCAGGTATGAAAGGGTCTTAGGAGCCTGAGAGCATCCCTCGACCGCTGCGGCGGGCGGCCAGCGTTGTGGCAAGAATGACACAACGTCACGTTCCCTCGATCAGGGAACTGAGGTTACATCCGTAACCAAGACGTTCCCTTTCTGTCGGTCTCTCGACGTTGTGTCGAGCCGACAGATGGGTCCTATGGAAAACGCCACAGCGCTGTGCTGCGTCACAATCTCTAGTGGAGCGACGCTGACTGGCCTGGGCGAGTCAGACGTGAGCGCTAGCGCAAAATTGTAACCGTCCAGTGGAGAGGTAGGGGGTCCCAGAGCTTTTGAAGAAAAGGTGGGAAGCCCCTGCCACCGGCCGTCACAGGCGGAGGCCTTGATTCTCTAACAGCGAGAAGCCGCCCGGCACCGTAAGGGCCACTGGGTAAGCATTATTCCCCCCTGGGGGAAAAAACGCTACAGAGTCCACTACCTACTGTAGGGAGGAATTAGTGGAGACACCATCATGGTCTCACCATCAAGGGAGAACTCATGAGAAAATGTGTGGACTGAAGGAGTTAACCGCCAGGTGGGAGTCCACCTAGGGAGGTCATGGGTTGCCGAGGTGGGAACCATTCATGAGGATACATCAGACAGAACCGCCCAGTGGGGGGGGGTTACCACGTCTGGAGCACTAGGTCCGGTTAGAGCTATGTGGTAGATAACTCAACTGTTCCCCGGCCTAAGGGGGCAGGGCTGCTCTGCCCAGCCTGCCCCCAGGAAGGTGCTTAGTGATGGATGGAATGCCTGTTCTTTACCCAGTGGGGAAAGAAGGGAGGCGGAAATAGCCGACTGACCCACCTACTCCTAACGGGCAGGGGCGATCTTGAGATTGGTATGCCGTAGCGACGGCATCCACGATCCAGTGTGCCAGTCTCTGTTTGGAGCGCCATCAGGAGAGCCGTCTTTATCGTGAGGTGAGAAAGAGCGGCATTTACGAGGGGCTCGAAGGGGGGGGGCTCTTGAGGCCCGCCCCCTAAGTCGCAAGAGGGTACGGAGCGCGAACGAGGTGGTAGCCTTCTCGCGCCCCTTAGGAACCTAATGACCAGGTTGTGCTGTCCCAGAGGCTTCCCAGCAACTGGGTCGTGATGAGCGGCAGTAGCGGCTACATACACTTCCAGCGTGGAGGGGGAGAGGTTACTCTCCAGTCTCTCTTGAGGAAAGGACAGTACGTTCCCGATTGAGCAACTCCGCGGGTCTTCTCTTCGAGAAGAGCACCAGGACGAGAAGAGGCGCCACTTATGGGCGTATAGACGCCTAGTGGCCGAGGCCCTAGCCTGAGTGATGTCCCACCCACCGCAGGGGGTGGACCACTCAGGATCTCCTCGTCCCGTCCAGACATGGAAGTTCCAGGGGTCTGCCTGGGATGCCGTAACGTGCCCTTCCCCTGGGAAAGCAGGTCCTTCGTCAGGGGGATCAGCCAGGGGGGAGTTGTTGTCAAGAGCATTAGCTCCGAGAACCAAGTCCGGTTGGGCCAATAGGGCGCAACTAGTACCACTTGATGCTCCTCTTCCCTGACCTTGCACAAGACCTGTGTAATGAGGCTCACTGGGGGGAAGGCGTACTTCTGCTTGCCCCGCGGCCAGCTGTGCGCTAGGGCATCCATGCCGAGGGGTCCCTCGGTCAGGGAGTACCAAAGCGGGCAATGGGAGGAGTCCGGGGAGGCAACAGGTCCACCTGCGCCTGGCCGAACTGCTCCCATATGAGCCGGACTGCGCGGGGATGGAGTTGCCACTCTCCGCGAGGCATCGACTGACGAGAGAGCGCGTCGGCTGTCTGGTTCAGGTCGCCTGGTATATGTGTGGCTCGCAGGGCGCTGATCACCTGCTGACTCCACAGGAGGCGTCGGGCGAGTCGTGTTAACTGCCGTGAGCGAATGCCACCCTGTCGACTGATATACGCCACGGCAGTTGTGCTGTCCGACCGGACCAGCACGTGCTTGCCCTGCACAAGAGGCTGCAGCCCCTTCAGTGCAAGTAGCACAGCCAACAACTCTTGGCAGTTGGTATGCCAACGCAGGCGGGGGCCCAACCCTGCAGGGAGGCAACCGTCGTCACCATGATGTGCCTTGGGCCATACGCCTGCTGCCGGTGTGTCACGCTCTCCAGTGAACCCGACTCTTTAGTCAGTGTTGGAGCGGTTGCATGTGCATCAACCCCCGAGGATACCATGTGCCCAGGAGCCTCTGAAATTGTTTCAAGGGGACCGCTGATCAGACAGTTCAACACTGACTGAGCGCGTTCTGTAGTCAGTCATGCTGCCATGGACAGAGTTGAGTTCCATACCGAGAAAGAGGATGCTCTGCACAGGGGAGAGCTTGCTCTTTTCTCAGTTGACCTGTGGTCCCAATCGATCTAGGTGCCGGAGCACTAGATCCCTGTGTGTACACAACAGATCTCGCGAGTGTGCCCAGATGAGCCAGTCGTCGAGACTGAGGGGAGGGGAGTGAGGGCGGCTTCCACGATCTTCGTGAAGACTCGTGGGGACAGGGACAGACCGAAAGGGAGGACTCTGTACTGATATGCCCGCCCTCGAAAGCGAGACATGAAAGTAAGCGTCCTTCAGATCGATTGCCATGAACCAATCTTGACATCTGGTGGAAGCCAGGATGCGCTTCCGCGTGAGCATCCTGAACGGCAGCTTGAGTAGGTGCCTGTTCAGGGTACGCAGATATAGCAACCCCCCCCCTTTTGGGGATGATGAAGTACGGGCTGCAAAACCCGTTGAACATCTCGGCTAGAGGGACGAGCACGATCGCTTGCCAGAGGGGTGGCGAACCTGGCTCGAAGCACGGGAGCATCCTTGCCTCTGACTGAGGTTGAGAGGATGCCCCGAACTTGAGCGGTCGTCTGGCGAGTTGGATCGCGTAGCCGAGATGGATCGTATCCCGTAGCCACCGTGATGGTTTGGGGGCTCTAGTCAGGCTCCCAGGGACCGAGACAGGGTCTTAGGGTTACGATCTGCTTCATCGACCTCCCAGGGGGTGGTTCGATGGCGGGCAGTGTGGATCCCTTGCCGTGGGGAGCCCACGGGGAGGAGATCGGCTCTGCTGCTTACCTGCCTGGCGATGATGTAGCACAACGCACTGTCGGTTGAGAGTGCTGAGGGCTGCTGATTATCCTCGACATTGGGTCTCGCCATGACGCAACGTCGAGTTGCCGAACACCGTCATGTAGAGGGTGAGAGCCGCTGTGATAAACACCCAGAGAGAGAGGAAACTCTTAAGAGAGTGGGCTGTTGGGACGGGGCAGGAACCATCCCGGATCGACCACCCAGCGTGGAATGGCTGGGGTCAGGCCCGATGGTATTCTCGATCTCCCTAGGGTCTTCCCATGAGGGCCGCTTCTGCTTTCGCCACGGCTGCTGACGGGGAAATGGTCTCCTCCTCGATGTCTCTTCCGGGGGGCTGCCTGAGTGGGGGGCGCCGGAGGGCGTCGAAGAGGACCAGGGCTGCTGGGAAGCAGATGGTGAACGGGACTCGACGGCCGAGGGCGGCCGAGTCGCGGCGGGGGAGGATATGCTTGATAGCCTCTGTCTGCTTCCTTACTGTTGAAAACTGCTGCTCGACAGTATTACCAAACAGCCCCCCCTTACGAGATGGGTGCATCGAGAAAGCGAACCTTCTCGGCGTTACTCATCTGTGCAAGGTTCGGCCAGTGGTGTCTCTCATGGACCACAAGTGTGGACATCGCCCGACCCAGGGCCCGCGCGGTCACATTGGTCGCCCATAGAACGAGGTCGGTGGCGGCACGGAGTTCCTGCGTAAGCACTGGGTCGGTCTTACCCTCGTGGAGCTCTCTCAACGCCTTGGCCTGATGGACCTGCAGGATGGCCATAGCGTGGAGAGAGGAGGCAGCTTGGCCCGCAGCAGTGTAAGCTCTCGACACCAGGGATGCCGAAACCCTACATGCCTTGGACGGGAGTCTAGGTCGAGCCCCCTAGGTGGCCCCGCCTGTGGGCACGAGTGCACTGCGGTGGCACACTCCACCTGGGGGACATCGACGTATCCTCTAGCTGCCTCACCTTCAAGGGAAGAGAGGGTGACAGAACTTGTTTGGCGTGGACGCACCGAAAAAGGCGGCGTTCCAGGTCTTACTAATTTCCTCATGCACTTCCGGTAAACACGGCACTGGGGGCGGGCGCGGCTTGGAGCCGCGCTCAAGCCCGAGGCACCATGTATCCAGCCGCGAGCGCCGGGAGAGGCAGTGCGGGCACTGCAACCCAACGCTCACGGCGGCCCGGGAAAGCATTGGCTGACATTTCGACGTCCACTTCTTCCTGGGCTTAACCCCCCGAGGGAGGGAGCTCCGAGGAATCGCTGGAGTCGGATGGCAGTACGTCACCCGCCGATGCTGCAAGGGACATCTCATCATTATCACGCACCGTTTCCGAATACGTGGTTGAGGAACAAGACGGTGGGACCATGTCCTGGGGAACGGTCAGACGAGCGAGACGAGGTGCGAACGGTCCGTGAGCTAGTGGCTGGCGGATTAACGCTCACAGTAATCCTCATATCACCCTCGCTGCTTGCCGTAGTGGGCGGCAGGGCCGTAGTCCTGCCGTCACGGAACAGGGAGCAGACGAGGTGGTGGCTGAGTCCCGTGGGAACACAGCCACCCGGGAACGCAACGTCTGAATCGTCAACCGCCCGCAGTGCGGTCCAGCGTACTGGAAGCAGACATCATGTCCGTCCCCCTCCTTGATGAGTGTGTTGCACCCACGAGAACAGCGGGACATGCCACGCTGGAGAAATTTGCTCTTTTAGAGAAAAAAACTCAAACACTTCTGGCACTGCCGAGACGCCCAGGGGAAGTCGCTGCAGGAAGGGACAGTCCGCTGCACCACGTCGTAAGATTCCAGCAGTAATTTTGCGTAGAGTTTGAAGTCTCAAAGTCGATCAGTGTGAAGGCTCCGAAGAACAAAAGGTGAATGAATGCAGCACGCTGTCTCCCTTTTATACCCGGATATCCGGGGGAGTCCGGCATGCAAATTTAATTTGCCAATTTCATTGGACTTTTCTAAACTAGTCAGAAGTTGATAGGTTCTCAAGAGCGAACCCCATCTGTCGGCTCGACACAACAACCATGTTCCCATTTTTTTCATGAAAATAATAACACCATACAGAATTAAATGGGAGTAAAAAAGGGAATTGTCATTTTTGGCTGAATCTGTTGTATGCAGAAATGTATCAAATGTTTTTGACCTTTGACCTCCTCAGGTGCTCCTTGGCCAGAGGTCATTTGATCATGAGGATTTCAAACTGGAGGGCATTGGGCTTTATCTACTCAAGCAGTTGTTCTTTAATGGGATTAAATCATATGACAGGACAGCAGTATAGCTCCGTTTCAGCGGATGACACACCCATGAATGGTGTGACAGCAACACCATCACACAAGCACGCAGGCACACAGAGTTTGAAACCAGCAATCTTCCATCATGTTTATATCATGTATATAGCAATAATGTTATAATTGAAAAAGAAATTGTGCTTAAAATAAAGAGAATAGAGAAGTTGCTGTTACTATAGGAATGGAATATCTAGTGTCCACACACCCTGAAACTACTACAGTATTTATATAAGTCTCAATATTTTAAAACAGACGTACAATATTTTATTGTTACCATCCACGACTAGCAAGTTAATAGCATTTTCCAAACCTTTCTTTAAGATTTGAAGTCATAGACTGCAATACACCAGTGCATGAGTTTCACGTGTGAATAATTCACAGGTGCTGTCGCTGTATGCCCTGAGTTTAAAGGTAAAGCGGTTAGTGGTTATACTGGTTTAATATGATCTCTCTGGCTTCACTGAGGGGTAAGAATGAACCCTGCTTGAATCATTGAAAAATTTATTAACCATGAGAGCGCAGACATCTCTGACAGCCCATCTGTCTTCCCCATGCAGAGAGAGAGCGAGAGAGAGAGAGAGAGAGAGAGAGAGAGAGAGAGAGAGCACATTATTGCTCTTTTCTATCAGGGTGATGTGAGCTGTGATGTGATGGGGAAGACAATGATGATTCTGTTTATGACTGATGTGCTGGTGAGAGATGAGAAATAAATCCTCCAAACGAGAAAACAACTGAACAAAAGAGAGATGTGAACGTCTGCACTGACATCAGAATGTGAGATGTGAGGAAAGAAAATCATAAACGTGCAAATAAACACATCCCAGAGGAAAGTGTTCATTGCTTTGAGGTTTAGTGCTCTTTGTAGCTCAGCAGAGGTTGCATTTCAGAAGTTGCTTCTCCTCAAAACTCTTAGAGAAATAAAAAAGACCTATACTGTAAGCAAGCGTATGGTGCTATCAAATGGAATAGATCATTTTATCTTGAAACTCTTGTTGAAATCTTGTTGAACTCGACAAATTGGTCAAGCAAAGCTCGAGACATTGTTGAGATCACTTTAGAAACTATTCACAAGACAAATGTTGAGATTACTGAGAGGTTTCTATTTCAAAGTCATCCAGCCAACAAGTAAATGTGTACATCAGACTTCTCAATAGAAAGTGTTATCTCTTGCATTACAATGTCTACATTACTCCAACCATAGGTCTTCTGAAGAGAATCAATGCGTTTGTTTAAGAGATCCATATTGACCAAGTGACGGTGACGAAAGCTCCCTCACAGAGGAGACGTGCTCCTATTCTAGTGCTTGGAAGTCAAATGATATGTGGTATTATAACTCAGACAAGAAGAAAGTCATATTCAGTCAGGATGCCTTGAGGGGGAGTAAAACATGGGCACATTTTGATTCATGGCTGACATATCCCTTAATGACACACCCTTGATTGCAAACATGCAATTTGTTTAATCATTTGTAAATGTAATGTCATGTTTTTAAAAGACATATTTATGTTGAATTTTTGTGTAATATTAAACTGTGCCTGTAAAATGATTTGCAGCATCCGTGTTGCACACGTTTGAGGACGTTGTTATCTAGGAATATCAGACCTTGGAATGTAGCGATTGGCCAATCAGAATCAATTATTCCAGAGCACCACATTAAAAGGAAAGAAATCCCCACTGTACTCCATGATGTAGCCCACTGTATCAATTAAAGTTATTAAATTGTACAAAAACTACAAAATTACAAAGATACATTATAAGCAGTTCAACATTATTCATTTTAGAAGATAGAAATAAGTTCAAGCAATCTGAAGTTCACCCTCAGACTGTTCCAAACCTGTATAAATGTCTTTGTTCTGCTGAACACAAAGGAATATATTTGGAAGAATGTCAGTAACCGAGCAGATCTCGCCCCCCGTTTACTGCCATAGTAGGGGAAATATATAGTATGGGAGTCAATGGGAGACGAGATCTGTTTCGTATCTGACATTCTTCCAAATATCTTCCTTTGTATTTAGCAGAACAAAGAAATGTATGCAGGTTTGAAACAACTGAGTAAACGATGACAGAATTGTCCATTTTCGGCGAACTATCCCTTTAATAAGCTCATCAGCTCTTTCAGTGAATGATTAACATTTGTAGAAACAGTGACACCTGCTGACTGGATTAGATACTGTTTAACAGCCCCATATAACAAGCTCTTCAAAGTTGCGTTTATTTCACGGCTGGTTGGAATGCTTGATTCTCATTGGCCAGTCGCGACATTTGCAGGTTTGTTATTCCCACATTACAACCTCTCAAAACTAGTAACACGGATGCAGCAAATTATTTTGAGAAGTTAAATATAAATGTCTTTTAATAACATATATGACATTATATTTACAAATGATTAAACCAAATTGCCTGTTCATGACGTTTGAATGTCGTTTCTTACCTTAAAACATCGCGGAAGGTCTGCATTCTGTAAAAATGAGCTAATGAAATATTTCAAATTCACATTTCATGTCCAGTTTTTTCTCATGTGGCAAGCAGCCGTGTAATAACGTACTGTAATAACGCGGCATAACGTACAAGCAACCTCTGCGATAACAACCGGCTGCCTTTACATTATCCCTTACTTATTACCCTCATTTATTAGACACTTTTATCCGAAATGACTGACACTACAAATGAAAGAGCAATTCACATTTTGTCAATGAGCCATAAACAATAACTGTAGTGTACCAAGCCATGTCTACAAGAAGGATAATGGCTGATGGACAACAAGAAAAAAATGGAGAATGTTTAGAAAGTAGACAGTTAGGGGTTAGTCAGGTACATTGTGAAGAGTTATGTTTTCCGGTGTTTTTTGAAGGTTGTGATGGATTCTGCAGCTCATTCCACCAGAGAGGAACAGAGTGAAAGTAAGTGATTTGGTGCCTCATTTGTGGATCTTATGGGAAATAATGGCTTATCCGTGCACACGGCACATCATTATTTTTTCCATTCATTTGCACTTGTAATCTTTAATCAAAAACAATAAGCTCCTCTTTCCTTCTCAACAACATCTCTTAAAGGCGGGGTGTCCGATTTCTCTTAGCTAAAACAAACACACCCCTACCCCCATCTTTCGCTTTCGTCAGCGCTCGGCTCGGCTAATGTCCGTCCTGTGCACTGTGCACCTTACTGCTGATTGGCTACAAGGTTGTTTTGGTACTCGCCCCGAAAGCGTAATTTGGAAATCGGTTACCCCGCCTTTAATGTAATACTCAGAAAAGGGGTCAAATACTGAATGTCCAGTGGGAACCGGTAGTGTATATACTGGTGCGATGCGATGCACGGCTTGTTCTAATGGGATTGTCACGCTACATCCGGTGTGGACAAAATTTAAAATTATAATGGGTTCTAATGCGTTCTATTGTCTCTTGTCGCATCGCATCGCTCCGCATCCGGTGTAGTCAGGAGGAGAACACAACAGACTGTACTGTACAGAACTGGCATTCATTCATATCTGCCTCCATAGCAACGTTAGCAACGGCCAACTTGCAACAATTCAATCGATTAGGGAAGGCCGAAATGTAGTCTTAGATATACGTCACAATACGAAAAGAAGACAATCACAACTTCTGTTTCATTGTGTCATGATTCTGCCCCTTTGGTCATGATTTTCTAGTCTTGTGGCAGGATCATGACAGACCCACGTGTTTAGTGTGTGAGAGAGTGATGTGGTAAAAGTCGATCTTGAAGTTCAAAAAATCTCTCAGACAAAGAAGGTTCAGGTGTCAAGGAGTTAACTTTATTTGATCAGGCCAAACAAAGTGAGATGTCCCAAGTCATCTGAAAACCAAGTGTTTTCCAGCCTACAGTTATAGTGAAACTTAGGAAAGGAGGTGCTTTCCTAAACCAATCAGGAAATTCCCTTTATCTTTTATTTTTTATTATCCAATCATTCTCGTCTGCCACTATTATTTTCTAGGCAACAAGGTTTGTATCTAATGGTGGAATGTCGACCTTTACTTGGTTTTTAAAGATAAGTTTTCCTGTTGGTACCAGTTTTCAAGCCACAAAGTGAACTACATGTTCAACCTTCTGAACTTTATCTAGGTCAGGCCTTAAACAGATCTCAAAGACATCACTGAATTTTGTATTGCTGAAATCTGTTCTATACTTGGTTAACATGATTAAAAATATACTTATAGTTCAAACAACACTCAATCATTGCTTAAGTATGCTGATTATATCATTAAATCATCAAATCATCTTCATATATTCAGTTGTAACACTCAATAGTTGGTCTGATTATTAACACATCTATGGTAATATCATTCCTATGAATACTTCTTATAAGTGGGGTGTACAACAGAGCCCAAAGTGCAATGTGCAAATACAACATCACTTATAAGTGGGGTGTACAACAGAGCCCAAAGTGCAATGTGCAAATACAACATCAACAAAATGATCAGAATTATGCACAATATATTCCCCCCTTTGGGGCTCCATAAGAGTCCCATACATGATTAAGTCTACTAATTTAAGAGGAATATCTACTACAAAGAAATATCTGCGTGAGCAAAATGAATCAATATCCAGGATAATACTTATTGGAAGTATGCAAGCTATAAAAGATAAAAATCCAACTGACCCATCTTGTTCATCTCGTAACACGGATAACACCTGCTTTTAACCAATTACTTTAGTAACCTTTCTTACTCAACTGCAAAGAGTTGATCAATTGCAAAGAGCTGATCATCACTGACTGAGTAAACCATCATCTGATGATGAGGACTAGATGGAATAACTCTCTAACATGCATGCATTATGCAAGGCCAACAACATAACAATATCACAATTGGTGATAGAATACAAACAGCCAACATCAATATGTTATGCAGATTAGGGAATATGCTGTTAAACCAGTCCCAAATGGAAGAGTCTGTGTTCACTTCATTCTTTGTGATCATTGTAGACAACAATGTAATATTCTCTATTCCTTGTTCGATAAGATGTCCATCCGCGTCATTGTCTGGTATGTAGGTACAACAAGTCTCTCCTACCATAACACAAACGC